>NC_056727.1:306983153-307283153 GCF_019279795.1 Protopterus annectens
GCATCCCATACATAGCATTTGTTTTCCTCCCTTTTTTGGCTGTTCACACACATGAAGAATATGAAGGGGTGGAATGCTACACTAGGGACTGGCAATGGGTGCTAGAAGAGCCGGCGATAGCTCCAGCAACCAAACTAAAAGACTACATGTTTCAATGTTAAAGTGCTTATTTTAGAACCCACCAATTACCCACAACATACAAGGAGACAGAAAGCCTGTATGCATAAGTGTGGAAGTGGTGATTCTAGAAACCCGAGACTTGTCATTTATGATTAGTGCTAGCAGAATTCTATGCTGTCAGATGATGATGGCTGACTGCCACAAGTTCAAACCCTCACTACTGGAGGGAGAGTTCAGAAGTCAAAAAGGGTCATAGGTAGTCTGTCTGGTGAATATAGATGAACAAAAGCTTTAGTTGACATCTTGCCTCACTCTCTTACAGTACCCTTTCATTATGGCTCTTATCTGGGATTATTAAAGCCACTCTACTGCTAACCCAATGTCATATGCTTTCCAAACACACTAATCCTGTATGCTCTAAAACCAGGCCTTAATTTTACTGACTCTTCTCCTCCTGGTAGCCATGTTACATTGTCATCACTTGTGACATTCCATGATATGCCCCTTTCTATTTTAGTTAAAAATACCATATACTGACAAGTATCATAAATGCAACTAATTAGGATGAATACAGCAATTGTACTAATGTACTCAGAATGACAAAAATTATAACCTACTCTGAGGTATGACAATCTTGAATTTGGTATAATAGTTAAGGTGTGCATGGAAGTTTGCCTTTACATAAATTTATTAATAATACTGTTCCTTTCTATGTGGCTCAAGTGAATGGGCTTAAATCAGAAAATGAATTAGTGCACCGCATCCAAAGACAGCACCAATGCAGGTCCAGACCTGTAAGTTTTTAAGGACATGAGCAGAGATGCATTCCTATTTGTGAGCATGACATGAGGACAACACTGGGGGGTGCAAATTGGACAACTGTTTATACCTCCAAATTTGTAGGGAGCCCCAGCTCTTGGGGGAAAAAAAAACAGCAGACATGCTGCATTTTGCAATAGAACAAAGTGGTACTCTAAACTTAAATCATGTGTCATAATGAAGCATGAAGTGGATAGCAAGAACTCCATTAGCACTAAACTTTTTTTTTCTAGCTACCTGACCTTGTGATTGCCTCTGAAAGGTAACGCCATAGTTCTGCAGTTTTCCAAGCTTTGCATCAGCAAATAACAGGATACAGTTTAGCTCTCTTGCAGCCTTGTAAATGATAAATTGAGTAAATGAAGAATAATGAAACCTTTTTTCAATATATCCATATAGACAACAATGATTAAAAATACTCAGGAACACAGCACTTTAATTTTAAATATTTAGTACCATCTAACAAATTGTACTCATATCATTATATCTGCTTCTACAAGATGCTAAGCTTGGCAAGATTATTGCATATTTGTATAAGAAAAAGTTGAAATAAATTACTGTGGCCATTGTATATGATAATTAGGCATACAAGTAGAACACAATCAATATAGTATGTGCAATGCCTGTGGATAAATATAACTGACACTACTACCTGACTTTGCATAGCTATTGCATGTTTGTGTGAAACACAAAGGAATACACACCGTCTGCCATTTTTTTTATCAGTCAAACATCTGAGTAGCACATGGTCAATAGAACTGTTATTAATAATAGGTATGGAGACCGTCTCTGAAAAAAAAAACCTGACACCTGCTGTTTGATCATACATATTTATTTGTACTTGTTTTCCAGGATAGACCACATAAGGTGGGAGAGTGACACTGTGTGTGCACATACATACACAGACCCACAAAGAAGTGGTGGGACGAATATATGTGAATAAATTATGATTACAACTTTTATTTGTACAGATTTTATATTACTTCTTCACAGGCAAAATAAGGGTGATGTTTAACTTGAGTTATCCACATTACAATTTGCACAGGTTTATCTACAGCTTGAATTGGTTCCTCTATTATCCAAAGGAGTTTGTCATCTGTGCCCTAGGTATCACTTGGGAGGAGAATGCCCTTCCAACTAGTATGACCATCCTTTTCAAGTCACATCGTTTGAGAAAAAGGAGAGACAACTCAACTAAAGAATAGCAGGGCTTGCTACTGCACATCAGTTAGATTACTTAAGTAAAATTTAAAAACATTACCAAAGTAAGTTTACTTTATCAGAAATGACATATTTCATTCTGGCAAACAATGAGAACACAATCCACTGTTTGACAATCTGAATATTACTTTAGAATTTCACAGCAACCTGACTGCAAAAAGTCTTTAGTCTAATTTCACAACAAATATGCACATCTTCCTGTTCCTTACACAGGTAGCTACTTACAACATAAAATCAAAATACAGTGGCATATTGTGAAATTTGTAATATAATTAGTTTCTACAAAATCAAAACATATATTGGTATAGTGTAAAATTGTGTAATATACTTGGTTTCCAATATGGGGAGTGGTTACATGATATCACTTTACAGGTGAAAGTACTGTCAGAAGTATGTGCATACTAATTTGTCATTGCAGCAGTACTAAAAATTGTATACATTTTTCCAGGGGAAGTCATTTGTTGGGTCACTGTACTTACAAGTTCATAGGTTCATACTAGGCTATCTGCCCTAGGGCATTTATAAGCCTAGCCAGAGTGTGTTTGGCTTTCGCCACCCATTTTAAATGAATTTTGCTATGCCCTTTTTCAAGGTTAGTATACTGTGCCTCTGTCTAACAGTGACAAAGAAGTGATACCCGGGGTAAACCTACGATCTCCCATCCACTCATCAAGATTCTTCTTGAAGAGGGTCAATGAGGGACTCTGCCTATTTTATTCCAGAGTGAAGGGAGCCTCCGGGTTATGAATCTGTCCCTCCAGCATGTCCTATTTATTTCAGTGCTGAGGTTCAAGTCTCTCAAGCGCGTAGGTCGATGGGATTTGGATTTTCTGAGGTGCAGCATGTCCATTAATTCCAGGTTGGACATAGCTTTATACGTCAGGCACAGATCGTCTCTGAGCAGGCGGTATGCCACTGAGTAGAGCTGGAGTTTCTTTAACCGGGTAGCATATGGCATCTGTTTGAGCCCTTTGATCCTCCTGGTGAGGTACTTTTGGGGTCTTTCCAGTTGCTACAGGTGTCTGGTAAGGTACATCCCAAAAGGGGCATTGTACTCAATTATGGGCCTGATGAGGGATAAGTAAAGAGGCACGATGACCTCCCCTGATCTAGATGTGAATCCCTTCATGATTAGGTGGGCTATATACAATGTTTTTCTAACCACTTTGGCCACGTGGTTTTCAAATGAGAGATTGCTATCACCTTGGGTCCCCAGGTCCCTAATTACTTCTTCCGTACTTAATGGATTACCACCTATGCGGTAATTTGTGGGCACTTTGTTTTTGCCAAAGGGGTTGACTATACACTTATTGGCGTTTAGCTTGAGGCCATGGCTCCGGCACCAGTTGTCTGTTTGTTTGAGGCCCTTTTGTAGGATGCTTGTGTCGGCTGGAGAGTCAATTATGGCGCCTAGTTTGCAGTCATCTGCGAACTTGGTCAGCCACAGTCCTTCCGTGTTGGCCTGTACCTCCGAGAAATATATACCGTACAAGAGAGGTCCCAGGACTGAGCCTTGTGAGACGCCACTTGTAACTGGTTTGGAGTCTGACATGGCTCCAGCAATTCTAACCATGTGGGTTCTGTCCTTGAGCCAGTTTGCAACCCATCTAGTGACATAGCGGTTTATATTTAAGCTGGTGAGCTTATCTATAATGCCCGAGTGGGGTATTGTATCGAAGGCTTTTGCGAGGTCCAGGTAGGCTGTGTGGACCACCTTCCCCTTGTCAATGGCCTTGGTGACTGTTTCAAATAAATCGACCAGGTTTAAGATGCAGGATCTGCCCTTAACAAAGCCGAACTGGGTAGGATCCAGTGTCTGTAGGTCCCCAATATCTTTATTTATGAGGTCCATGATGATCCTTTCCATAGCTTTGCAGACCAAGCTAGTTAGGCTTATGAGGCGATAGTTTCCAGGATCCATTGAGGCACCACCTTTGTGGAGAGGGACCACTGTTGCTGTACGCCACTCTTTGGGTACATATCCTGTAGTAAGGCTGAGATTGAACAGTAGTTTTATGTTTGGTATTAGCTCTTCTTGGAGTTCATGTAGGACGCAACCCAGGACACCGTCTGGCCCCATTGATGCTGTGTTTTTTGCTTTGGAGAGGGCGGCTCTTACCTGAACATCTGAGATGTCAGGGGGGCAGCACTCTGCTGGGATAGATATTTGCCCTTTGGTGGGGAGTTTGCTGAACCTGTCAGCTAGGATGTTGGCAATGTCTGTGGGTTCGTGTATTTTTGTCATTTTGGACTAATTCTGAGCATATCTGGGAATTCCCACCCAGGTTCCTAACATAACTAAAGAAAGCCTTGTGATTGTCCTTAGTGTCCTGTGCAATTTTTCTCTCGAAGCTGGTCTTAGACGATTTTATGAGTGCCCGTAGTTTTTTGCTAATACTGACCAGAGATGCCTTCCCTTTTTGGGATTTTGCTCTATCATGTAGTAGCTTCCTCCTTCTATTGTATAGTTTGTTTATGGCTGGGGTCCACCAGACAGGACGCCTGCCTTTGGAGGATTGGGTCTTGGTTTTATTTGGGATTGCATGATCCATGCATTCCTGAAGGTGTTCATAGAATGCGTTTATAAAGGATTCTGCAGTCTGGGCCATATTTTCCACAGGCTCGGGGGCTTTGAAGGATTCCACCTCGGTTTTGAGGCGTGTGAAATTTGCTTTAGAGAAGTTTTTCACTGTGGTTTTCTGGGCAGGGGGTGGGGTCGGGATGTGAATATCCAGTGAGATTAGTTTATGGTCTGATTTTACCAGTGAGGGATACACTTCTGGTCTGGAGCATAGAGCCCCCATGTTGGTGATGATCAGGTCCATTATGTTTTCCCCTCTTGTGGGAGTGGTAACAAGTTGTTCCACAGCATTTGAGTTTATAATTTTTGGGAACCTTTGGGCTATGGTGTTGGAGCTAGAGTAATGCTCCCAGTTTATGTTTGGGTAGTTGAAGTCGCCCAATATAATGGTGTTTGGAGAGACCTTCATATTTTCCAGTGTTCTCAGGAAGGCTGAGTGGGGTTCCTGGGTTTGGGAGGGTGGTCTGTAGCAGGCTATAAACTGGAAGGCAGTTTTACCCACTGTTAGTTGCACATGGATAGTCTCTGATGCTTCGTGCTGTGCCACCAACCTGGAGGTGTGGGTATCTTTGACGAATATTGATACTCCCCCCCCTTTTGTGGTTCAGTCCAAGTTTTGGGGCCGAAAAGCATGGTATGAGGTATAACCTGGTAGTGCTGGGGTGCTCTTGGGAACCTTGAACCAGGTTTCTGTTACTGCACAGATATCGATGTTCTCCATGCTAAGGAGAGTTTTGAGTGCGTGCATCTTGAGGTTTAGACTTCTGGCGTTGAGTAGCATTACTCTTAGTTTCTTATCCCTTGTGATACCTATGGAGGTGGGTTTGTCTTTTGAGCCTTGCCTAAAAAAGGCACTATGGAGGTGACAAGAGCCTTTGCCAATATCCGAAAGCCCAGGGGTGACAGGTGCAAGCCATCCCTAGCGAAGCATCGTGGTTTGTCGAGCATGTCATCCCAGGCTGACAGGCATTGGATCCCCTTTGAATGATACCAATACTTAAGCCAATTGTTGAAATTTATCATCTTGTCTTCATATTGTGGCATCATTCTTGGTGAGGGTAAGATGCTACTCAAGGTCAGGGTCATACCGGCCTGGGCTACATGCTCAGAGAGCTCCTCTATGTCTCTTTTCATGTAGTCCAGGGAGGTACATCTCAGGTCATTCACACCAGCATGGACAATGACTGAGTCATATTTGTACTTGCCTTGGAGTGACCTGAGTGCTTGTGTTATGTGGCGGATCCTAGCGCCCGACAGGCAACTCACCGTGACCTTCTCCTTGTTCAGCCTGGTGAGCGGGACATCAGTGTGCCTACGATAGAGTCACCTATTACAAGTGTATCAGGTGTGTTGTTTAGCCTTAAGGGCTGTGACTGTTTGGCACACTGGCTTTGTGAGCTGTGTTGCACATGTTTTGTTTTGGGGTAGTGGTTGCTTGGGTGTCTGCTTTGAAGGTCTCTGCTGCTTAGGCAGATCTTTATTTAGAGCCTCCGAGTATGTTTTTGTGTGTTTATGTGTTTGGTTTGCTGTCGTGGTAGGTCTATGTGAGACTGGAATTGCAGTGAGTGTGGTTTCCTTCTCCTCATGACTGGTTATGCCAGTACTGAGTTGAGAGAGCTTAGCCTCCAGTTTGGCTATATGGTTGCATCTCTCACATGTGTTGGAATTTGTTGGGAGGAGGAGAGGTTTGTCTGTGTACATGAGGCAGTTGTAACATTGCCTCAAGATTCCCAGATTCACCAGCTGGACCGGAGAGGAGATTGACAACTGACCTTTGGACATGCTAGAATAGTATTGGGAATTCCTTTATAATTGAAAAAAAGGGCCAATGGGGAACAAGGTACTCAAGGGGAGTTTGTGAGGGTGTAGTGCTTTTAATTTTTTAGTGCTGACTTATATAAGGCTTATGCAGCCTTATTTTCCTTTCATCATCTATTAAGACACATGCACTGACAAACATTACATTAGGTGAATTTTGTGTATTTGTCTTTATATCTAAAATGGTTTACAGAGTGAAAGCTCTAGGTAAGCACAACTGAATACTTTTTTGAGAAGGTTAATAAAAATTTCAAACATTTTCAAACATATGAAACAGTTTGATAGGCTATTGTTTTACTATATCATTCACAATAAACATATAGATTTGGTTTTCCTTTTTACTACATGGCTATGGTTCCTTCTATATGGAATCTGCATTTCCTCCCAATGTGTATGTGGGTTTTTCCTGGATGCTTCTTTTTCCTCCATCATTCCAAACACATGTCATAGGTGAATTTACATCCCTCCAATTTGAAAGTGTGCATTCAGTTAAAGAGTGACAGAGAGAGACAAAGAGAGACAGAGTGACCGAATGTGCATTCTCATATGCATGCACTCCGGTATCTTGTAACAGACCTCTTCTGTCAAGGGTAATGACAGCGTGTGTGTGTGTGTGTGTGTGTGTGTGTGTGTGTGTGTGTGTGTGTGTGTGTGTGTGTGTGTGTGTGTGTGTGTGTGTGTGTGTGTCTACAAATGCATCACATAACATCTAGACTTTTACAGGTTCTGGAGGCCTAGCAACTCCAGAAACCCAGATGCAGAAGGGTAAGACAACACTAACCTGTACTCTGCAGACATACCATATCCGCAGCCTTTGCCCTGGGCCTGAATTAGCTCAGAATTGACCCTGGCATCAGGGGTTGGATGTTCCTTCCTAAATCTGGAATGTGATGTCTCACTGTGTAGTGGCAGATGCTAAATCCCTCCCGCCAAAGAAAGGGAGCTTGAGAATGCAAGTATTTTGTATGTAAAGAAGGTCTTTAGAAGATTAAAGTACACATATCTACTGCAGTAGACCCCTCAGAGTAAGACCTATAAAATCTTTTACATCACCTAAAGGGTCTAATCAAAACCATGTATTACAACCACAAATGATATGTCACATACTAAGCTAGCAGCAGACAAATTAAAGCCTAATAATATAATGTACTCTTAATTTGCAATAGGTGATCTAGTTAAATGTAATATTTCTGCCACAGGTAATCAGCTATAAATTTATTTGCCCAAACATTATCAGCAAATCATAAACAACAAAACATCACTATAACAAACATTTACTTATTCATCTAATTAAGTGGACCGAATCTTTTTTCGGTCAGACTCCAGCCAAAAAAGGCAGATGAAATGGTAAAGCACAGATACAGAACAGCAGCAAAAAACAACTAACAGTTAAAGTACATTGATAATCATTTCATGTATTATTTGTATCTGCAACGATTAAGCTCCAGAAACTGGAAAAAGACCCACGTAAAACACCTCTCCGATTCAAAAAAATTGCTTAACAAGCCTGTCTATAGAGTGTGGGTCAGTCTTTCCTCACACATCTGCATCTGGGATTCTGGGCTGCCAGGCCTACAGCAATCCAGCAACTCTGAGATGCACTTAGTTTTATTTTTGAATGAGAACTACTTGTCGACAATTCTTTACTCGTACTGTAGAAGATTTGTATTTACCACAACATGCGCAGTTTAGATCGAGTCCAGCACTAGGTAAGAACAGTGGACAGTGCTGGCTGCAGTGGCAGAAGATGAAACAGTTTTGAAAACTGTTAGATATGTAATTCTGTTATACTCGTAAACAAAAAGCTTTTCATTCTTCAGACAGACTCTTAGCACTGCCAAACAGACAGCAGGCAGAAAACCAAGAGTGTTGAAAACTGCTAGGACACTTTGCATTCTCTTTCCATAACTGATGTGACGTAGCAGATAAAGCTCCATGCACTACAAAGAATTATGATCGGTTCTCACTGATCATAATCCACAATTTCTTAAAGTTTGCCTTTGAGGTGAATTTCTTGGCATCCATGCATCGAATAGATAAGCTGATTATTACTGCAGACCCAATCATAATCCTTTACTTTATTTACTTATTTATTTATTACATTTAATTTTTTAATTTCCATTTCCTGTTTGGCTGTTGACATTGCAATTTATTTTGTAAACCAGAAAGTGTATGGTGCATTTTTTAACATTGTACTTTTACTTGTCTGTTCAGTTCTTCTATAAGTCTGCACCCACACAGTGATGCCATGATAGGCCTCAGACTGCGATTCAAAAGGAACAGCAACACCTTCTGGTAAAAGCTCTGAAAAGATATTTAAAAGGGCAGTCACTTACCTTACACTGTGGATTTAGTATTACCCCATCACATATACTACTAAAATAAGGCATCTGACTTGCATACCTAGTTCTAGGAAGTAAGTCTCCTCTGCAGCATTCAGCAAGGAAATGTAATGGTCTATACGGGCATTTAGGTAGCAAGGGTTATTGTGAGTTCACTACTGCTGCAAAAACGGTGTTTATAAACTTGTTATTATTAGAAAAGGGGTTTGGGCAATAACAACCCCTCACAATGATCACACAAGAGTCCACAAAAAAAAAGCAATGATTCACACCACCATATTATAGTGCCACAGCAAAAAATCCAAAATGCTCCTATTTTTACATGAACTAAACTACTTAATAAAAGTAAGATTCTCGTAAGCACTTTTGTTTCTCTCAATTTTTAAAAATCTAACAGTAAAAGAGACGAAAGTGCTTATGAAAATGTTATGTTTATAAAACTGCCTGATGAAGTCTTTTACTGAGCTAGATTTTCTTTAGCACTATGCTCTAGGACAATTCTATCACTTAAGTTTCCCACAGGATCTGTAATTATTTAGCACTGTGCTCTAAGCCAACTCCATCACTCAGTCTCACACAGATTTGCTATTATCACTTTAGGGAGCTGCGAGCACCCCACCCCACTGCAGAGCTACTATGGTCAGCTTCAACAAAGACGTCCTGATAAATGAAGTACTACTTATCTTGCTGCAATAATCCAGCTCCTCAACAGAAGGATAGCTGTTGCTGAACATCATAATATACAACAGAAATCAAAGTAATTGTAACTACTGTTGCAAAGCAATCTAAAAATAAAAAAAAAGAAAATGTATAATCAATGCATCTAGCAAAATAAAATCTGTACAGTTGTTCATAGGTAGGTACTAGGCTATCGGACCAAGGGCCTATGTAAGCCTAGCCAACAAGGTTCCCTGGCTTACACCACCCAAGAAAGTTATTTTCCTGTGCCACTGTCGAGCACAGACACAGAATTGATCTCTGGGGTGTATTTCCCTTCCACTCATCAAGATTTTTCTTGAAGAGTGCTAATGACGAACTTTGCTTGACATAGATCGGTAGCCTGTTCCAGAGTATGGGAAGTCTCTGGGACAGGAATCTATCCCTCCAGCATGTCCTGTTTATTGTGGTGACAAGGTTTAGGTCCCTAGAGCATGTAGCTCGGAGGGATTGGGATTTCTTTAGGTGTAGCATCTCCAACAGCTCTGGGTTTGACATAGCTTCATATGTTAGGCAGAGATCACCTCAGAGTAGGCGACATGCTACGGATTAAAGCTGGAGTTTTTTGAGGCGGTCAGTGTAGGGCATTTGTTTGAGGCCAGTAATCCTCTTTGTGAGGTACTTCTGTAGCTTTTCCAGCTGCTGCAGATGTCTTTTGAGGTACATTTCAAAAGGGGCGTTGTACTCTACAATGGGTCTAATGAGTGTCAACTAGAGGGGAACAATGACCTCTTTTTTCAGGATGAGAACCCATTTATGATGAGGTGTGCCACGCAGAAGGACTTCCTGACTACTGTGGCGATGTGACTATCAAAGGAGAGACTACTGTCCACCTGGGTCCCACGGTCTATTATCACACATTCGGTGTTAAGTTGATTACTGCCTATGTGGTAGGTCATGGGTACAGAGTTTTTACCAAAGGGGATGACACTGCACTTTTTGGCATTAAGCTTGAGGCCATAGTTCTGACACCAGGCATCTGTCTCAGTGAGGCCCTTCTGTAGGATGTCCACATCATTTGGGGACTTGACTATGGCTCCTAGTTTGCAGTCTTCTGCGAACTTCGTTAGCCAGAGGCCTTCTGTGTTAGCCTGTACTTCAGAGAAGTAGATACCAAATGGAAGAGGTCCCAGGACAGAACCCTGTGGTACTCCACTTGTCACTGCTTTGAGGTCAGATTTGGAGTCTGCAACTTTTACAGTGTGGGTTCTGTCAGTGAGCCAGTTGGCAACCCATCTTGTGACGTAGGGACTTATACCTAGTTCAGTGAGTTTAGCTATAATTCCAGAATGGGGGGATGGTGTCGAAAGCCTTGGCAAGGTCAAGATAGGCTGTGTGAACCACCTTACCCTCATCTACGGCTTTGGTGACTGCCTCAAAAAAGTCGATCAGGTTCAGGAGGCATGATCTGCATTTCGCAAACCCGAACTGGGTGGGATCCAGAGTTTGGAGGTTACCAATGTCTTTGTTTATGAGTTCCATGATGATACGTTCCATGGCCTTGTAGACTAGGCTTGTCAGGCTAATAGGTTGATAGTTCCCAGGATCAGTGGTGGCTCCCCCTTTGTGGAGTGGGATAACTGTTGCTGTGCACCATTCAGTGGGCACAAAGCCTGATGCAAGGCTATTATTGAACATGGTGCTTAAGTGGGGAGCCAGTTCGTTCTGAAGTTCATGTAAAACGCAGCCTGGGATGTTGTCTGTTGCCATGGATGCTGTGTTTTTGGCTTTAGAGAGTGCAGCTTTTACCTGGATAGTTGTGATTACAGGGACTCTGCATTTTTCCTGTATAGATATGGGCCCTTTAGGGGGTGGGGGTAAAGTCAGCACTGAACCTATGTGCCAGGATGTTGGCAATATCAGTTGATTCTGAACTTTTCATGCCGTTGTGCTGTAACTCAGAGCAGATCTGGGTGTTGCCATTGAGATTCCTGACATAGCTATAGAATGCTTTGTGGTTGCCCTTAGGATTAGTGGCGATTTTGTTTTCGTAGCTAGTTTTGGAGGATCTTATAAGGGATCTCAGCTTCTTACTGAGACAGACCATGGAGCCCCTTCCACTCATGGGATTTTACTCTCTTTTGAAACAGTTTCTTCCTTCTGTTGTACAGTTTGTTTATGGCAGGGGACCACCAGATTGGCTTCCTTTTTTTGGAGGATAGCATCTTGGTTCTGTTTGGGGTAGCACGATCCATGCATTCATGTAAGTGCTTATAGAGTGCATTTGTGTAGGATTCAGCAGTTGTAGCTGTACTGTCCATCTGCATGGGTGTCATGAAGTCCACCACTTCTGTCTTAAGAAGCATGAAGTTGGCTTTGGAGAAATTTTTTACCATGGTTTCCTTAATGGGGTGGGGTGGGATGGGATGTGAATATCAAGAGTGATTAGCTTATGGTCGGATCAGACCAACGAGGAGTTGACTTCAGGTGTGGAACACCGGTCACACATGTTGGTAATGACTAGGTCTAGGATATTGTTGCCCCTGATGGGGGTGTGGAGAAGTTGATCCAGGGCATTGGAGTTTATGAATTCCAGAAACCGTTGAGCTAAGGAGTTGGTACACAAGTAGCTTTCTCAGTTAATGGTGGGGTAGTTGAAGTCTCCCATTATTAGGGTGTTTGATTGAACCCTAATATTTTCCAGTACATCAAGAAAAGAGGAGTGGGAATCCTGGAGCATGGTGGGGGATCTGTAGCAAGATACAATTTGGATTGCAGTTTTGCCCAGAGTTAGTTGCACTTGGGTAACCTCGGATGAATTATGCTGAGCAACTAGCCTGAAGGTGTGGATATTCTTAATGAATATGGACACACCTCCGCCTTTTGTTGTTTTGGTCCAGGTTACATGGCTGAAAAATGTGGTATGAGTTATAGCCTGGTAGTGCAGGGGTGCTCTCTGGAGCCTTGAACCAGGTCTCAGTCAATGCACAGATATCGATGTTCTCCATTTTAAAGAGTGCCTTGAATTAGTGCATTTTGACATTTAGACTTCTAGCATTGAGTAGCATTACCCTCAGTTTTGCTTGCCTGTTCCTGTTATGGTGGTGAATTTGTTATTTGAACCTTGCCTAAAAAAGGTACTATAGGGGCAGCAAGAGCCTTAGCCAGTATCCGGAATCCCAGGGGCGACGGGTGCAGGCCATCTGTGGCAAAGCATTGTGGTCTGTCGACCATGTCATCCCAAGCAGACAGATACTGGATCCCCTTAGAATGACACCAGAAGCTTAGTCAATTGTTGAAGTCAATCATTTTGTCCTTGTACTGCGGTATCATTCTGGGTGATGGCAGAATGTTACTCAGAGCTGGGGTCATACCTGCCTGGGCTACAAGATTGGAGAGCTCTTCCATGTCTCTTTTTATGTAGTCTAGGGAGGTATGTCTCAGGTCATTCACACCAACATGGACAATGAAAGAGTCATATTTGTACTTGTTTTGGAGTGACCTGAGTGTGCAGGTTATGTGGCAGATCCTGGCACCCGGCAGGCAGCTGACAGTAGCCTTCTCCTTGTTTAGCCTGGTGAGTGGGAAATCAGTGTGCCTGACTATAGAGTCACCTATGACTAGTGTGTTGGGTACATTGTTTTGCCTTATTGGCTGTGGATGAGTGGCACACTGAGTCTGTGGGCTATGTGTCATTTGGGTTGTGTTGGGGGATGGAGGTTGCTTGCGTTTCTGCTTTGGAGGTCTCTGTTGCTTAGACAGATTATTATTGAGAGCCTCCGCAAATGTTTTTGTGCTACTATGTGTGGATTTTGGTGGTATAGGTTTAGTGAGAGTATGTGATGAGTGCGGTGTGGGGCAAATGTTTACCTTCTCCTCATGACTGTCAAGTTCAGTCTTGGTTGGAGAGAGCTTTACCTCCAGTTTGGCTAGATAAGTGCATCTCTCACAGGCTGTAGTGTTGGGTGGCAGGAGGAGAGGGTTGTCTGTGTATATGAGGCAATTTCTAGATTGCCCCAAGATGCCCAGATTCATCAGATAGACAGGAGAGAACACTGCGAACTGACCCTTGGACATGCCTGAATAAAAAAAAAATCTCCTCTAGATAAGTGAGGAAAGTGAGTACAAGAGCTGTTTTTCTCTAAGCAAGTGAGAAAAGTAAGTACAAAAACTGTTTTCCTCTTGGTAATGAGGAAGGTTGAGTGCTATAGTAATTAGTAGCTTATTTAGTGCTTACATGTTCTGAACAAGTGCTGAGTACGAATAAGCAAATTTAAGTGCTAAAATTAGGAATCTGTATCTGCACTTGACGAGTTACAGGACAGAAAAGTGTAAATGCAGGCTTTCAAATCAGAAAGATGAGAGAGATGGAAGAGATTGCCCAAATGGCCAATAACTACAATTTCTGGGCCAGAACCACTCCGTATGTGGTAGACAGGTTAGTTACCTAGTGCTTACCACTCCCACTGAAAAGCTAGAAGGCTTCCCTCCAACACAGAAAGGCTTGGGGGGCTCAAAAGCTTACATACAGTCTTGGATACAGAAAACCTGTATCTGGAACACTAGTTACAGGAAAGGTAGGAAACAGGCTTACAGTTTTTTTTTTTTTTTTTTACAGAAAAGTAGCAAAAACAGTAGTAAAAACAATTCACATGCAGTGCAAGCTAGCACACGTGAGTATGCAGCAATATTAGACCAAACACCAGTGGCGGCTGGTGACTTCAAATCACAGGGGGGCTGCAGGAGATGCTGAATGGGCGGGGTCAAAGGGAAGGGGTGTGGTCAACCATAAAGGGGAGGAGCTATGCACAAAACCACAAAAAAACTAACTTTAATTAAATACGCTGCCCTGGGTGGCAAACCATCATTATGAAAGTCCAATCAAGACAAAAATAAGTGTAGAAGAATAAAAATATTTCAATGCATTGGCTGCATGACAGCTTACTTAATATCTAGATGGAAACAAAAGGTTGTGAGGCATGAAAAAATAAATTACTTTTTAAATACATTACTGGAATGCCAGTCAAAATCAAGTATAAGAAAAACCAGAAGCACTCAACTCAAACTACTTCTCCTTGCACTGCAGTTCTAATTATAATATATTCAGCTTTATTAAAGTACCAAGCAACATGCTGAAAGTAGAAATCTATGTGATGCCCCCACTTGTAAAAATGTTTCTTATCCAAAAAGACCTGCTGCCTGACAACGTTTCATGGGGAAAACATGATAAAAGTAAAAATGAAAAGCAAACAAGAAACAAGCTCAAGATACATTGCTTAAAGGATTACTGTACAGGTTATGGACCACACATGATTGGCATTCTGTTTAGTTTACGGGTAAAGCCTGTAGAGATGACTGGAAGTCTCCAACAAGTGTAATGAGCTTTTTAAAATAATGGAATCCTGTCCTTTAATACCCAAGGCTTATACATTATCTAGTCAAGTATTCTCTGCATGGCAACAACAGAAAGGCTTTCAATGTTGGCAATTCTTTAACAGTATGCTTATTAAAGCTTACTTGCATCTTACGATGTCAGACAAGCTTACCTTATGGTCATTAAAGCATTGCTACTTAAACACAGAGCAACAGGCACTTTGAGTAATAAGCATAAATCAACAGTACAAAAATATGACAGAAACCAGACCATTCTGCAAAATCAAGGACAGATGAAAAGCCACTGTAGTACTTATGCAGTGTGTCCTCCCCATCCAAGGTAGATACAACTACTCCTTGCCTTGCTTGGACACATCCAGAGTCACTACATGGGGAGTGGGGTGCAACAAGCATGTCACAATTTGAAATCTCTCTGGCTGACTGTGATGGCCCTGACACATTTGTCATACCTCTCAACTTCAAGAGCAAGAAATCTGGACAAAGCCATACACAGAAGTGGGACAAAGGCACAACAAGAAGGACAATTTTTAAATATTGCTCTAATAAACTTAGAAAGATAATAGAATAGGTCTTGCATTAGTATGAATTTTCTGAAGGGTATAAAATCTGAAACTCAAATGTCTGTCATTTTCTAACTTCAGTCTTTAGTGATTTGTCACTAATTTGCCAAAAACACAATTTTATGAAAAATGGACCAAAAATGTGATGCAAAAATATAAAATAGACACACAATACAGCTTCTACCTGTCAAAGAAGGGACACTTTAATATTAGTACTGCTACCTTGAGCAGCTGACAAAATAAAAGAATCTACATGCATTTCAAGTAATCTATAACTTTGATTATTACAGTTATTTCTTAATTGTAAACCCTCCATGTTTTCTTCCAAAATTGCTATTTTATGGAGGGATTATTAGGGGAAGAGCAACATTTTGAGCCAAAATTGGGGACAGTTGAGAGGTTGGCTATGCCTAATTCTATAAAGCAATTTATTTGCATGTACCTCTCAACCTGTTAATGCAGTAAATCTGAACAAGGCCAAATATATTGGGGCACATATAAACAGTACTAAAATTGCTCTTGTATAAATTGAGACAGTTGATAGAACGGCTCTTACTTTAACATGCATTTTTATGAAGGTTATGAAGTCTGAAACTTATTATTTAGTGACTTCTGGCAAATCATTTAGGAATTAAAACTACAAATTTTATGAACAACAAACCAAAAATAAGAAGCAAAAATCTATTCATTCTTTGAAAATCTGGACAGTTGGGAGGTATAGTTCAGCTGGGCCTGTCTGAGTTTGCTGCCCTTCCCCTGACAAAATAATGGTTGAACTGGAGCCTCTGCAGCCATTCCAATTAACCATTACTTGGCTATTTCACTCCATTTACCATAAACACTAATGTGCATACTGCTTTACTTCAATGATTGGACTTCATTTGAAAGTTTTATTTTGTATTTTACAGCACAAACATTAAGTAATCTGTTAAACAAAGCAATGCAGTCTCACAATGAAAACTTAGCATTAAAACTTCTCTGCCCTTGAAACTCACATTCATTGAAACAGCATTGAAACCCACATTCAAAGAAAATACATTTTGCCAGTGGCAGATAAAGATTAATTTTGGGCTGTTTTCGAATCATAGGCCCCTTGCATATGAAACATACATGTGCTCTTTGATACACCTTCCTCATTGTACTAAAATTATATTCCTTGTACAATACAGTACACTTGTTAGAGGGTGTTTTAAATTTGTTTTGAACATTTTTCCAGTAAGCAATGAAACAAAACATATGCACCCATAATGGCAAAACTGCCCAGTTGAGAACATTTATCATAAAAAGTCTACTCAGACTTCCACAGTCCACCATTATTAGTAAATATACACAATTCTACAGTCCACCATTATTAGTAAATATGCACAATTCCACAGTCCACCATTATTAGTAAATATGCACAATTCTACAGTCCACCATTATCAGTAAATATGCACAATTCTACAGTGCACCTTTATCAGTAAATATGCACAATTCTACAGTCCATATTCAGTGAATTCAGTTCTTGCCATAGCTGTCAACCTTAGCACAAAAACCTGGACGAAGCCAATAATGGGGGAATACAGTCCCAAAAATAGGGACAAATTTAAAATATTCATCTTATAAACTTAGAAAATTGCTAGAAAAAAAGGTTGTGCTACTATGTATTCTGAAGAACATGAAGTTTGAAATTCAAATGCCGGTCAATTCTACTGCGGACAGAACAAAAACAATTTTCAGCAGGGATTAAAACTGCAGACACGTCTTTGTAAAATGGCAGGGCACCAGAGCAAATCCACACAAACACATGGAGGAGATGCAGACTCCACACAGAAGCCACCCCAACCAAGAATCAAACCAGAAAACCTATAGCTGTGAGGCAACAATACTACCACTGCACCATCAAATCTGCAAGGAATTAAACATTCAGAAACCTGAAGTCTGAAATTCAAATGCCTGTCAATTTTACTGCGGACAGAACAAAAACAATTTTCAGCAGAGATGCAGGGATTAATACTGCAGACACGTCTTTGTAAAATGGCAGGGCACCAGAGCAAATCCACACAAATACAGGGAGGAGATGCAGACAGAAGCCACCCCAACCAAGAATCAAACCAGAAAACCTATAGTTGTGAGGTAACAATACTATCACTGCACCATCAATTATACAAGGAGTTAAACATTCAGAAACCTGAAGTCTGAAATTCAAATGCCTGTCAATTTTACTGCGGACAGAACAAAACAATTTTCAGCAGAGACGAGGGATTAAAACTGCAGACACATCTTTGTAAAATGGCAGGGCACCAGAGCAAATCCACACAAACACAGGCAGGAGATGCAGACTCCAAACAGAAGCCACCCCAACCAAGAATCAAACCAGAAAACCTATAGCTGTGAGGCAACAATACTACCACCGCACCATCAATTATGCAAGGAATTAAACATTCAGAAACCTGAAGTCTGAAATTCAAATGCCTGTCAATTTTACTGCGGACAGAACAAAACCAATTTTCAGCAGGGATTAAAACTGCAGACACGTCTTTGTAAAATGGCAGGGCACCAGAGCAAATCCACACAAACACATGGAGGAGATGCAGACTCCACACAGAAGCCACCCCAACCAAGAATCAAACCAGAAAACCTATAGCTGTGAGGCAACAATACTACCACTGCACCATCAAATACGCAAGGAATTAAACATTCAGAAACCCTTAAGTCTGAAATTCAAATGCCTATCAATTTTATTTAACATTTTTAATCAGGACAGTCTGACTTGGAACAAATAAACAAATTTTCAGCAGAGGCCCAGGAAGAAATAATGCAGACATGTCTTTGTAACATGGGAGGGCACAAAAGCAAACCCACACAAACACAGGGAGAAGATACAGACCCCACAAAGAAGGAACCCCAGCCAAGAATCAAACCCAAGAACCTGCAGCTGTGAGGCAACAATGCTACTACTACACCATCAAATATCAAGCATTGCAACATTTACAAACCACAGATATTATGAGGAACAGATCAGATCGAATATGAGGTAAAAATCTGAAATTTTTTTACAAATGGTGGTGGGTAGGGAACTCAAGTCTTTAACACCTGCATACAGGGTACAGGGTTCAAGCCTGAGGCATTCCCTACCACACCACCATAAGCACCTGGGGCATTTTCACACACACACACACACACACACACACACACACACACACACACACACACACACACACACACACACACACACACACACACACACACTCTCCAGTAAAGCACAAGCACCATACACAAACTCCAATAAAGCACAAGCACCATACACAAACTCCAATAAAGCACAAGCACCATACACAAACTCCAATAAAGCACAAGCACCATACACATACACAAACTCCAGTAAAGCACAAGCACCATACACAAATAAAAAGAAAAAGCACAAACTCAAGCACCATACACAAATAAAAAGCACAAACTCAATAAAAATAAACATTGTAAATTAAAAGGCACCTTACCTGAATGAATACATCCAGAGTTAACGTCCGTACATACATCCTTCCCGCGCAATACTGAAGACCCGCGAGATCCCAATGCTCCTTCCCGACGCCGACGAGATCCCTAAGGCTCTGTCCCGAGTCCCTGCTGCTCCTCTTGCAGTCCGGACGCGTCCCATAATCCTGGCGGGTCTGTGCACTGTAAAAGTGCACAGACGCTCCTTGTGTCCCCCTATGGGGACGGCCGGGCTGCCTTGAGCATGCGCATAGACCGATAAGCCGGGACTCGGTCTATGCGCATGCCAAGTCCTAATTTTAAAAATATTTTTTTTTATTTTTCATTTTTTTTTCTTTCTTTTTTTATTTTTGAGGGGGCTGCAGTCCGGCAGCCCTATGCCACGAGCCGCCCCTGCCAAACACAGTTTAAAAAATGCAATTAAATTAAAAAGGACTAAAAGCAAGTGCAGAAACAGTTTATTAGGTAGAATGTGGTAAAGAGATGGGCTGGGGGAGTGTCCCAGATCATATCTACAGTGGGACGGGCAACTGCAAAAGCCACCAAATTTAAACTACAACCCAAAAATAGGGAAGGTGGGTGGGACAAAACAGTTTCAACAGAGATCTAAGCAACAACTAACAGTACAAACTCTTAAAACCAAAAAAAATATACTCAGCTCTGTATATTTGCAGATAAGATTGGAAAGCAGTCTCTCAGAACAGGGAGACAACAGTTTCAACAGAGATCTAAGCAACAATTAACAAATTCTAAAACCAAAAATATATACTCAGCTCTGTATATTTGCAGATAGATTGGAAAGCAGTCTCTCAGAACACAGGTTCTAACAATTAAACTGTTTCAGCGTATTACCAAGTGAATTATAGTAGCAAATACTAATTCACTGCCTTTTACGTTACTGCTACAAAACAGCCTCACAAATATTTTCTCAGTTATTCTACATTCAGCCAAAATGAGAGGCAAAAGAACTATCTTACATAAAAAAAAAAAGACTAAACATCTATGATAAAAATCAAACATTAAAAATGCAATTCACATCACACTTTCTAAATGCAATAATGCCATCCTTGCCAGGGTGGAAATTAAAGGGAAATGTTGTTTACAGTGTCAGGACTCACAATCCTCTGGGCTACTTCCCAGTAAAGTATTTCAAAGTACAAGCCACAAAGGCTGGTCTTTACCTCTATTACAATGCAGCTTCTACTGTATTTTGTGGCTTTCCTGAGCTAGTTTTTCTTTAGCACTATACTCTAGGACAATTCCAACACTCAGTTTCCCACAGGATCTGTAATTATTTAGCACTGTGCTCAAAGCCAACTCCATCACTCAGTTTCACACAGACTTGCTATTATCACTTTAGGGAGCTGCGAGAACCCCACCCCACTGCAGAGCTACTATGGTCAGCTTCTACAAAGACGTCCTGGTAAATGAAATACTACTTATCTTGCTGCAATAATCCAGCTCCTCAACAGAAGGACAGCTGTTGCAGAATACCATAAAATAAAACAGGAATCAAAGTAATTGTAACTACTGCTGCAAAGCAATCTAAAAATAAATAAAAAAACAGAAAATGTATAATCGATGCATCTAGCAAAATAAAATCTATACAGTTGTTTCAGCGTATTACCAAGTGAATTATAGTAGCAAATACTAATTCACTGCCTCTTACGCTACTGCTACAAAATGGCCTCTCAAATATTTTCTCAGGTATTCCACACTCAGCCAAAATGAGAGGCAAAAGAACTATCTTGCATCAAAAAAGACTAAACATCTATGATAAAAATCAAACATTAAAAATGCAATTCACATCACACTTTCTAAATGCAATAATGGCATCCTTGCCAGGGTGGAAATTAAAGGGAAATGTTGTTTACAGTGTCAGGCCTCACAATCCTCTGGGCTTCTTCCCAGTAAAGTATTTCAAAGTACAAGCCACAAAGGCTGGTCTTTACCTTTATTACACTAAAGCTTGCTTAATGTAAAATTGGTAACAACTACAGTGATCTTGTGTATTTCCAATACAACTTACTGTACTTTACATCTAAAATTTCTTTGAACAAAATACTATTCAACAGAATTAATCTTAGGCATCTGTATCTAAAATAATAATATGCATTGCATTACCACAATACAGAAATTATTATTATTTTTTTTTTGGACATCATATCTGCACATCCATTTCTTCTTTTGTAAAAATGTATTCAAGTTTACTCCCAAATGATATCTACAATTAGGCAAGGAAGGTTTAAACTACAAATACATTAGTGACAGGTTAACGTCTTCAGCACCTACTTCCAGAAAAAAAGTATGATTAGTAAGGAGTTATATGTAAAAAGCCCTACGTCTATTAAAGTAACATATGTACGGTTTCTTAGTTGATTTAGTGGGTCCAACCCTATCAACGAAGTGAAACGAAAATAAACATAAGCCTGAAAATGTGTGTTTTTTATCAGCTAGGATGATCCTACAACACTTGAGCCTGACTATACAATCTGAGATGGAAGTAAGTTAGTTACATTAAAGCATAAAATATAGAGTTGCTTTGACAGGGAGATGGCAGTACTTTGCAGTATACTATGAAATGAGAATTCAGCAATCCTACTCACTAACTGATGAATTAAAGATAATGTTATTTATAGTCTGTGGACTAGACTCCTAACGCAGCACAAAATACAAAACAAATCATAAAAAATTAATAGGTTGTAAATTAAAACTAAAAACAAGTTTCAGTCAGCCAAGATTATACCACACATAAATTCTGTAAAAGGTATCATAAATATGGGTTTGCAAACTATACAGACTACAATGCTTTCAGCACGGTACAGCTACTTATGTAAAACCACTACTTGTTTGTTTGTTTGTTTAGACTGTGGGGTTACGCAGCCTGTAATTATGTGCTTCACTTTCCTGCAGCTAAATATAAATTGCACTAAAAGGCAGCAATATTTATCCATAAAATATTTATGGTTATTAGTGAAAAGTACTTAATTCAAACATGACATTTAGAATACATGAGAAATGACCAAAAAGCTGTAAATTGCCTATAAAATTAAAACCAGCTAAATCTGAGAGAGTATTAAAGGGTTTGTTTAATGCTAATTCAAGATGTCAAGATTATTAGGCTAATGTGCCTCTACTACAAATTAAGCCCTCTGTACATTCTGACTGGGAAACATACTCCCAAGTCTTTCATAAGCGAATACAACATTTTCAACAGTCAAACACATTTAGTTACTGTTATACCTAGCACTTCTGCTGTTCTCATGAGGCAAGTAGATATCCTGCAATTTCATGAAAAACTTAGTGCTTTACATCTTTGCTTTACACTGAGGCAGATCCTCATGTTTTCCCTTGAAGTCAGAGATGAAGCCAACTAATTAATGACTTGGATTTTGTTGGTATCAAAGTCATCTGTTAAATTCCCTCTAAAAGTAGCTTCAGTGTCAAAAACAAGAGGAGGAATTTCTTTGCCTCACAAATACCATCTCTTATAAATAGTGACATAGCAAATCTTGGAAAGACTAAATCAAGGAAATGAGCAAATAATGCAGGAAGAAGAGATATACTTGAGTTACTCCAAGTTCCTGATGTGACTGATTAAAGTATGAAGGACTATAAATGAATGCACACCAGAGTCATTAGCCATAGATTTACACTTTATTAAACATGTCATATAGACAATGAATTCCTTACTAGACAAGTAGGACTAAGGGAAGAGTCATATTTAAAATAAATAATATATAACATGTTCCAACAGCATGGTGCTCATTGTACATACTTAAAACCTTCACTCAAAAGTACAAACAGTTTAATAAATACATATTTATTTATAATAATGTATAAAATGCAAAAATAAGTGATATGGAATATGTACTGCCTTTTGCCCCTTCACTTTACATCCGTGGACAGTTCTAACAAAAAGACTATTAATTCTGCTTATCACCAAGACACAACAATTGATGAAATTGTTTAAATTTAATAAGCAAATTAAACTGGATATCTCAAAACCTGGTAAGAAATTAGGCATGCTGTAAGTTTTGTAGCTTTCTTAAACATTAGGCTCATTAAAACTGTTAGAATATTACCTATGAGCTTCATCTCTATCCCTCACATTATTAATCTTCTGTCCACCACTAAACATGGATTGACCAACTAACTGATAATAAAACAGCTCGACTTGTGCCAAGATTGCCATCCTTACATCACTGTGGCTCCATGCAGATTCAGCCGACCACAGCTTCTGGATTATTTTGCTTTACTGAAGCCTAAACCAGGGCAAAACCTACTACACATCATCAACTGGGATGTATTCAACAGACAGCTAGAATGCCAAATGTATATAGTCACAGCCTAGTCCCCTTCAAAATTCCCTTTTAGTATTCTAGCAATAGGCATGATAGCTTTGCTTTCTCCCTCCATGATGCAAAATTATGGAATAAACTCTCTTCAGATCAGGGAAGCAGCATCTTACACAGATTCCAAACTGGCTAATAAAGCATATTTTTTTTGAAAAACTGGTCCACTGTAGTCAGCATTTATCAGACCTATCACTGAGTACAATGCCCCCTTTGGTATGCACCTAACCAGGCACATCCAACAAATGGAACGTCCACAGAGGTTCCTCACTAAAACAATACAGAGGGAAAATAAAATGTCTTATGCAGACTGCCTCAAGGTCCTATCCTTGAATTCTGTCTCCTACAGGCTGTTGAGGGGAGATCTATACCTGGCATACAGGGCACTGTCAGACCCCACTCTGACTGACCTCCTCCATATCCATAAAATAAACAGCACCAGAATTACCCATTCTAAAGACTTAAACCTTGCCTGTGATACAAATAGGATCTGCTGGAGAGACATGGATGTATCCTACAGACTACCCCATCTATGTACAGGCACCCCATCCATGTGAAGCAGAGTTCCTCCCCAATCCAATTCAAGTGAAGCTTGGACAATGGGGAACAGGAAATTCATCCCTTGTTTGGCACCTATATCTGTAATGGACAGAGGAAACCTGTACATGGTTCATCTCCCAAGCCGCTGCTTACACTTATAAAGTGTACCAGCACTGCCGGAGATTTGGAATGCATGGCTAGGCTTAACAAAGCCCTTGTGGTCATTAGCCTAGTAAACACCTATGAACTCCAGTAAATGTGAATTACCTGAACTGTTCTACCTTCTCTTGGGGTCCACTCATCCTTCTACCACAATTTTTGATCACCCACATCTTTCCATCTCGCCTCAACTCTCTCAGCCTTGTGGATTACCTTCTTCTCAATCTCCTTCACTGCTTGCACCGTTCTCTTTCCTTCTCCCCTCACCTCTCACATACATGACTTTATGTAACTTGTTACCCTTCCCTCTCTTCTCTCACCAATAAATGTTTCTCTCACTAACCATGTTACAGTTTTCTGTTCATCCACCTATCTTGTTCGGGACATCTAACAATGCGCTACTGTATGTTAATATGGCTATTCAGAATGACTAGCAAAATGCACATAATGTAAACAGAACCCCTTTAAATGCTATCTGTGCTTTATTTCTATATTAATGTGTATTGCTTTTCCAAACAAGACTTTCAAAGAAACGGGCTTGACTAGTAAATCTTCTTAGTTAATCTTTCATCTACTGAAAAATCCAGAAATCGCAAAATGGAAGCCACATCAATTGCTTAAAAATGACAACGATGGAATACTTTATGTAAAATGCAGCTTATTTTTCAATCAGCTGGGGCTCACAGTATCAGGTCTCATGTCCAACAGGGAGCAAAATCTATTTGAGCTTTTCTGCCATGCTTTACCCAGTTGGCATTACCTGGTCACAAAATCACAGGTAAGTCTATAACCAACCCACTGCAGGGACAGATATTGAAAAAAGGCATGCTGCTTAAGTGGAAAAAAAAGCAGAAAGAAATTCACACACCTAGAAATAATACAAACAGACAGATGCATTTCTTAACTAGAAACACAGA
Source organism: Protopterus annectens (assembly GCF_019279795.1). Taxonomy (NCBI): domain Eukaryota; kingdom Metazoa; phylum Chordata; order Ceratodontiformes; family Protopteridae; genus Protopterus; species Protopterus annectens. The sequence goes on from NC_056727.1 coordinate 307,008,111, forward strand.
CAAAGTTTTCTATATTTAAAAATAAACCTGCTTTTGGCATTCTGAGGATTAGATGCCATATCATTTGGCTAGGCTGACACATTTAATTTCCTTAGATATGTCTGATTACACACAGTGCCATCTGTATGTTAGCCAGAACTTTTATGCCTACAGCTATTGAATGAAATTGCAAAATAACCATGTGCATAACTGAGCTGAAAGTACACAGGGAACTGGTGGGTGACATTTTCTCACACCACCAGTGCACTTGTGCAATCAAACTTAAGATTGTCCAGGTTTTCCTTTCAAAATCTCATATCTATTTTACAATGAATGGTAGATGGTACATTTTTTTGACTGAAATTCTGTAGCTGCTAAAACTCAACAAAACTATGCATCTCAGGTCAAATTCAAAATAAATTGTTGCTATTTTAAAGCACAATATCAAAACATTACTAAGCAAGACAACACCAAAAACAGCACACTTTCTTCCTGCAAAAATGCTTTGATGCTATCAAAGCATGGGTGTTATGACGTACATAAATGGCAGGCTTGTCCCCATGCTATGCTGCTATGAGAGTTTTCAATCAAGGTTGTGGCAAGTCCCTTTCCCTTCATACTTGCAATACAGTACAGCACGTTTTTATCTTGTGAATCACATACTAAAGATATATTATACACTTGATACAAAACATGAACACATTACATACTCCATTAACACGCAGTTAAGTGATCCTTTCTTGTGAGTTTTCAGAGTCAAATCCAGACCCTCCCAATCACAAATGTGGTACCTACCTTATACATTGGCATTACAACAGCTCGGCTGAACGGGGCTCCATCAATGATCATGTATCAGAATAGATGACCAAATACTGCTACACATCTTTTTGGTAAGGGTAAGAGTTTAGAACTGGTAACCTCTGATTAGGCAGAGATACAATAAGGCAAAAAGAAATCAACAAAATGCAGGTTACCCGCTCTGGTTTAGTAATCTTATGACCCCCACCCAATGCTCACCTTACATTATCTGCAAGGAGTGCAGGGCATGGAAGCTTTGGTCCCAGCATTTAAAAAAAAAAAAAAAAATTGCCAGTTTTCCATCCCCCCTTTTGAACCGTTACCCAAGTCTTATCAAGAAAGTGATTTTATTAACAAAACCAAGAGAAAAAAGTACAATGTAAATAACAATACGTATTCCCTTTGGTTTTACCGACAACTTCCAGAAACGCACAGAATTCAAAACCTGGACTGTCATTTGAACACTATTTTTTACAACAGACCATTATGTGAAGAATACTATCATAGCTCAGTCATCAAGCTCCCTGACTCAAAATGCCAGGGTCCTGGGGTTCAATCCTGACCTCTACCTACATATCTGTGAAGAGTTTGCATGTTCATTAAGTAGGCTCCAGTTAAAAGTAGTTGGGATGTAATAAATTACCTTCCCCCACTATGACAAACACACAAAAAAGGAAAAAACTAACTCGGAGAACGTTGTATGCTTTTGGTTAAGAAAGGTTTTATTCTTACCAACTGCGTTGCATTGTTTAATAAAGCAACACTCCCCCTTATTACCACCAAAAATAAAACAAAAGAATAAAAATAATACTGATACATCAACTGACAAATTAACTAATGCATCACTATTAACTACTGCAAAATGAAAAGGAGGCTTTATAAAGAAACTTAAAGATTAGAGGTGAGAGAAGTATAAGAAATGGAAGAAATGTATAACTACAACTTTGAAAACTGAAATAAACAAGGTGGACAAACAAAGCACAGTGTGAGACAAGATAAAAAAAAATTAAGAAAACTTATATAAAGATATTGAGCATGATAGGACACCTTTTTATAGATACACAAGATGTGGAAGGAGTAAAGAAAGACAAATTGATTAAATTGTAGAATCTGCACACAGTTTTTCTCAAACACAACAGATTATATAAATATTTACAAATTCTTATACAAAACAGTTTGGCTCCACAAAGGGGGTAATACGTTGTCCTAGTGACATCCAGGTGCCCTCAGAGAGAAGGCAGAAAAAAGAGGCAGGTGAAAAGGAAGAAATCAGAATTGAACGTTGAAGGACTGGAGACCATTACTGTAAGAAAAAAGATGAGAAAGATACATGGCTCAAGCTATGGATGTACAAAGCCAGCTAGATGAGAACTGTATGCTTGCAAATGTAATACGCAATGAAAACAGTGGGATTAGTAAGAGTAATGGTGATGCATATCATTCCTTTGTAACAAATGACAGAGCAGATATTACTGAATTAGAAATTGAACATTCTTCGGATCTGGTCAGAAAAGATGTTCTTGTAATTGGAGATTCAATTATTACAGGAACTGATACAGAGAAGATAATGAACATTGAATAGTGTTGTGCTTGCCAGGAGCAAAAATAGAAGATGTGCGACAACCCTTGGAAAGGGGAGTAGGACAAATCCAGAGTCATACAGACCATTAAGTCTACTTTCATGGAAAAATAATGGAGAAGGTAATACTGGTTAAGTTATTGTCAAAATTGGATAGGATGGGACTTAAACCATATACCAAGCATGCATATGTTGAAAATAGATCTATTACCACCTGTAACATGATGTTGTATAACAATATAATAACAGCGATGAACGAAAAATTGTGCAGTGATATAATTTATATAGGTTTAACTTCAGCATTCAACAGGGTCATACACAAAACACTGACTAATAAATTAGAACTAGGTATCGATGTACTCTTGATAAGCTGGATAGCTTCATGGCTTACAAATAGGACATTGCAAATATCTTACAGCAATTTGACAGGTGAAATTCTTGCTAACAGTCAGGGTGTCCCACAGGGCTCTGTCCTAGGCCCTTACTTGTTTAGATTTTATACTTCAGATCTAACTTTTTCATCTCAGGTGTTCTACAGTCTATATGCAGATGACCTGAAATTGGGTAAACTGATTACATGTGTTACAGACAGGACATGTCTGCAAAAGAACTTGGCTAAATTGACCATTTGGGCACAGCAGAATAATATGCTGATTAATGCATCAAAAACTAAGCACATGATATTTGGGAGACAAACTGAAAGGTGAATATTTAATACAGCACACAGTGACTGATACTGTAGTTTCATTTAAGGACCTGGGTATATGGGTAGATCCAGCTTTCAGTTTTTCTGATCATATCAACCAATTGGTTAATGATAGTTACAGAAATACAGGTTCTATACAAAGATTTATAAAGTCTAGGAAATCAGAAATGATAAAGTCACTGTTTGTTAGTTACATTAGACCAAAACTTGAGTATAAAACAACAATATGGAAAGCGTATTAGAAAACAAGCATGAGTAAAATGGAAAGAGCAGAAATATACCAAGGGAATCAATGGATGTGAAAATGTAAGTTATTACGAAATACTAAAATATATTAACTTGTACAGTGTCACTTACAGATATTTAAGAGGAGATTTTATTCAGATATATAGGGAATTTTGAGACAACTAGCTCTGGGAATGTTTGGTGTTATCAAAAGTAGTAGAGAATCATCAGACAACCTACGCAGGAGATTCTATAGAAATGAGAAGTGTACTAAGTGGTTCTCTGAGACAGCAGCTGAAGCATGAAACAGACTACCAAATTACATTAAAGAAAGTACTAGTTTAGATATTTTTAAGAACAGCCTGGACACTTATTATGGAAATAAGTGTTTTGGTATATTGGCAGGCTAGAAAGGCATTGATGCCCATGGTTGAAATATTTGTATTTATGTATGTAACATGATTCAAGGTAAAAGGTTAAAAACCTTGGTGTGCTGTGTTGTAATATAATGCGTACTGTGCTTTGTCAACCATTTGCTCTCCAACCAGAGATCCACTAGAGTGAGAGTTGTCACGGGGGGGGGGGGGGTGTCATAGAAGCAAGCAGTGGGATTGTGAGAGCATTTTTATTGTAAATGGCCTCTTGCATCCCTGCAAGGACCATCTATGCCCTTTTGTCCATACATGTGTGTGCTCCTTCACATGTGCTTAAAAGGGTCATCAATGGAGTGGCCTGTCACACCAACACCTCCCCTACTCCAGCAATTGGCACTGTAACACCCCTCACCTTCCAGCACAGGATGTGCCAGCAGTGCAGCAGCACAAGCTGTCAAGACAACCATCCCCTCTCCACAGAGTGGGCACACCACCCAACCTTCCTGCCTGCACTGCTAAGCTCCCAAGCCATTAATCAAACTAAGGTCGCCTGAGCTATAGTCAGAAATATATTCCTCTGTGTTGTCATTAGTACAGGCTAAGGTGGCAAGTTTTGCTTTCTAACCAGCTTCTTAATTGCTTGCTTCTGCTTTGTCTGCTCTTTTCAAGGAGACCTGCTCTTGCCTTTGCAATATCTTCAGTGAAGTGCATGCTTCTTTCAGAAAGTAGAAAGCTTCTGTAAAAGTATTCAGACTTCACTACTGTTAGAGAACTTCACACACTGATCACCTGAAAACTTCTGTAGAATCAGTCTATCCAATCTGGGCAGTTTTCTGTCTAAATGAAGTTTACATTTCACTGGATATGCTTAACTAATATGTCTGCTGGTTTAGAATATAGCATATGAAATTGTTGTTGCTGTATTATTATAAAGATGGAACAAGCAAAATTAAGAGGCACCTAACTGAAGACATCAGCTTGACTCAGTTAACATTCAGATGATTTAACTATACTACTTTCTGTCTGACTTCAATAAGTGTAGTGACTGATACAGTACTTCAGTTATTCTCATGTTGCAACTACATTCTGTATCACTAATGAAGTGAATTTTTAAGGCTGCTTTTAAACAGGGGAATGTTATATTTAGTACTCCTGTGGATAAGAGTATTTTTTGTTTGTTTTTTTTTCATTTATTTACTTTATAACTGCTTAAATGGGCTTGCCTAATGACCCATTTGAGTTATAACCCAGGCAACAGGCAAACAGTATATGACATTATTTACAATAAAAGGATATAAAACAGTAAGACTACTTAATGTCAGGTTGAATAATAATGTAAACACACAAAAAAAAAAAATTCAGAGTACATTAAGTTTAGCATTTGCAAGCAAATCTTACAGGAATAATCATACAGTGCACAGACCATCTCCCAGAGAAGTGCGGGAAGGAAAATCTGCTTTTTATTTTCTACCATCAAGTTTGGTAAATACAGTGAAACATACATCAATGTATCTACCGAACAATTCTGAAGTAATACCCATCACTGTCTACTGCAGCAGTTTCCTTCTCTGAAGTCAGTGACTCTTGCAATTACTTATGTTTAACTTTTTTTTCAAACATTTTGGACCCCTGCCTGCTCACCAGCAAGCCTCCCACAATTACAGGTGGGCCATCATCCAGACAGACAGACACAGGGGATGCTTGTAGCCCTCTCTGTCAACCTAGCACTCAGAGCAATTTTCTTTACTTTTGTAGCCCGTTTCATAGTGCTCAACTGCTTATGTTCAGAATCAGGGACAAATCCAGAAATAATCAGGGATGCTTTTTAAGATATCAATACTCTATCTGAAACACTGACAGAATAAAAGAATGTGAATGAATATGCACTGTCTAAGGTAAAATAAGTCTGTAACTCTAATTACTGTCATAATTTATTAAGTGTAATCAACCACCTTTCTCCCTAATCACCAATTTTTGAAGGGATAAAGCTAACTTTTGAGCCAAATTGGGAACATCCCTAATAAACAGGAACATTTGAGATGTATGGCCCCCTCATGTGGACAGGGGATGCATTTCGCATGTCACCATGACTTTGTTATGCCTTCTCGTGCATATTCAGGCAACTGTGCACCTGCTGAGGAAGGCTGCCATGTTCACAGCTTGATGAGCCAAATGCACATACAAGGACCATGTCAAGAACCACTGATCTGCCTTGAGGGACAGTAACACATGCCAGCTTTATTCCTTCTCCCTTGAGGACAGGCACACCTACCTTCCCTACAACATCCCAAAAGAAAACCATGCCACTTATCAAACAAGAGTCTCTGGGGTTGTAGTCAGGGTTTTACCCTCAATGCCAATGGAGGGAACCATGTTCAACTATTTTAATATACTTAGCTTGCCTTGCTGAGGAAACATATCTATTCTGCATGTTATATGCCTGCTTTAGTTCTTCAGCAAAATTCAGATAGCTTGAGTTGGAAAAGAACCCTTGCTTTACTCTCACTTTACTGATAAAACCTAAAGTTCAAGTCAGCAGGGTTTTTTCCAGGTACAGGTCTAAATACTCTATCCACTTCAGTAAATTCACGGGTTTGCGTTCTATTTTAGTCTGCCATTCTCCAAAGGATCTCTCCCCAGATTTCCAAAAGTTTTATCCACAGAAAAAGTTGCTTTGAGTCCCTACTGCAGGCATCAGTCCCTCTTCACAAGAAGCAAATGGCTTGAATTCCTAGATTTTCAGCCTATCATTTTAACAGGGTTTCCTGCTCAGATGTTCATTAGGAGCTCCACGTTATTTAAACAAACAGGTGCCATATTTGCAGTAATATGCATGCCTCTGTCATATTCTTTACCATTCTCAACATTACAATACAGCATTTCCAATATATTAAACAGCAAATATAGTGTGTCACAGTTTGCTCATATCTTGCATTTTCAAACAATTCCATCTATCTCCTGATAAGTTCTACACTGGAAAATTGGTTGTTAAGGACAATAACCACCCCGCCTTACAAACAGAATTACATTTACTATACTGAAAAAGGCAGCTTAATGTAAAGGATTTTAAAATTGGAATGGTATTATCAACAATATTGAGACGTGTGTTGGTAATTTTAAACTGCCAGCTCAAAAAGCACATAATCTAATTCTCAAACACAACTTAATGGGGTGGGTATATTAGAACACTGACATCAAGTCAATACTTTTGTGACAGTGCCAAAACTGACTTCAACTGTTTGTGCGATTGTACTTTCTCCTCGGTGATGTAACTGGCTGTTTAAAAATTTGTAAATCATTTTCAACTTCAGGCCATGGAATGTATCATCATTGAACTTATAAACAAAGACACTGGTAATCTCCAAACTCTGGACCCCACCCAGTTCGGGTTTGTAAAAGGCAGATCATGTCTCCTAAACCTGGTAGACCTCTTTGAAGCAGTCACCAAAGCCGCAGACAAGGGTAAGGTGGTTCACACAGCCTATCTAGATCTTGCCAAGGCTTTCAACACCATCCCCCACTCTGGAATTACAGATAAACTCACTAAACTAGGTATAAATCCCTATGTCACAAGATGGGTTGCCAACTGGCTCACTGACAGAACCCACACTGTGAAAGCAACAGACTCCAAATCCGACTTCAGACCAGTGACAAGTGCAGTACCACAGGGTTCAGTCCTCGGTCCTTCTCCTGTTTAGTATCTACTTCTCTGAAGTACAGGCTAACACAGAAGGTCTTTGGCTAATGGAGTTCGCAGATGACTGCAAACTAGGAGACATAATCGAAACTCCTAATGATGTGGACATCCTACAAAAGGGCCTCAATGAGACAGATGCCTGGTGTCAGAGCCATGGCCTCAAGCTCAATGCCAATGAACTACAACATAGGTGGTAGTATACTTAACACCGAAAGTGTGATAAGAGACCTTGGGACACAGGTGGACAGTAGTCTCTCCTTTGATAATTACATCGCCACAGTAGTCAGGAAATTCTTCTATGTGACACACCTCATCACAAAAGGTTTCTCATCCAGAAAAAAAGAGGTCATTGTTCCCCTCTACTCATCACTCATTAGACCCAATATAGAGTACAACTCCCCTTTTGGTATGTACCTCACAAGACATCTACAACAATCAGAAAGGTCGAAGAAATACCTCACAAAGAGGATTACCGGCCTCAAACAGATGCCCTACGCAGACCGTCTCAAAAAACTCCAGCTTTACTCCGTTGCATATCGCCTACTCAGAGGTGATCTCTACCTAACATACAACGCTATGTCAAACCTAGTGCTGTTGGACATGCTCCACTTAAAGAAATCCCAATCCCTCCGAGCTACACGCTTCTAGGGACCTAAACCTTGTCACCACAATAAACAGAACAAGCCTGAGGGATAGATTCCTGTCCCAGAGACTTCCCATACTCTGGAATAAACTACCTATCTATATCAAACAATGCTCCTCATTAGCACTCTTCAAGAAAAATCTTGATGATTGGATGGGAAATAGGAAATTCACCCCGGGGATCACTTCTGTGTCTCTGCTCGACAGTGGCAATGGAAAATAATTTTCTTGGGTGGCAAAAGCCAGGGTACCTTTTTGGCTGGGCTTGTATAGGCTCTAGGGCCGATAGCCTAGTACCCACCTATGAACTTATGAACCTATGTGACTTGTTCAGGTTTCAGAGAGACCTCTGGCATGACACCACAAAGAACAAGTTGCTGAATGACCGGACAGACAAATTAGTGTGTGCGGAAACAGGGAAAAGGCTGGATTGCAATATGCAAAATATGATGCTTATTAATTTTACAAATAAAAAGATTTACAGTTCACTGTTATATCTCATTGTTCTTTGCTTACATTTCTTAAAGTGAAAAGTGGTATGTACCACAGGTCATACAATGGTGTTTGTACAGTGCTGTCAACTTTTGAGATTTTTATTTCTGCCTTCAAAATTAAGGACCTGCAACTTGCATAATTTTGAGCCATTTATTTACCCCACAATGTTTGTAGATGTTTAACAGGTATTAAGAAAAAAGTCTGAGAATACTCCATCAGAGGTCTCAGTGGAGCAATAGCTGTGATATGGCTGACTAAGTTTGCGGACGACTGCAAACTGGGTGCTATAATAGAGTCTCCGGCCGACATGGAGATCCTCCAGAAGGGCCTAAATGAGAATGATGCATGGTGTCAAAGCCATGGTCTCCAGCTAAATGCAAAAAAATGCGTAGTAATCCCCTTTGGAAAAAACAGAGTAACCGCAAACTACAACATAGGAGATAATCCCCTGAAATCTGAAGAAGAAATAAGGGATCCAAGTAGATAGTCAGCTTTCCTTTGATAACCATGTTGCCAAAGTGGTTAGAAAATCCTTCTATATGACCCATCTGATCACGAAAGGGTTTGCATCAAGATCTAAGGATGTAGTGTTGCCCCTCTACTCTTCCCTCATCAGACCCATTATTGAGTACAATGCACCAATTGGAATGTACCTGGCTAGACATCTCCAGCAGCTGGAGAGACCACAGAGGTACCTAAGCAAGAGGATTACTGGCCTCAAACAGTTGACCTATGCAGCACGATTGAAAAAGCTAAGACTGTTCTCTGTTGCATACCGCTTTCTCAGAGGCGATCTCTGCCTAACGTACAGAGCCATGTCCAACCCAGAATTGCTGAACATGCTCCATCTTAGCAAAACCAAATCTACTCGAGCTACACGCTCTAGGGATATAAACCTCAACACAATGAATAGAACATGCTGGAGGGATAGATTCCCTTCGCAGAGACTTCCCTTACTATGGAACAGGGTCCCGATCTACATAAGACAGCCCCTCACTATCACTCTTCAAGAGGAACCTTGATGAGTGGATGGGTAACAGACAGTTCACACCGGGGATCACACCAACAGCACTACTAGATAGGGGCCAAGGGTACTAGCTGCTAGTACAAGGGACTAGGGAACTACTAAAGGGGCGTTGAATACCGCACAACGTGGCTGGGCTAATATATGCCTTCGGGCAGATAGCCCAGTACCAACCTATGACTTAATATGGGCTGCAATATCATTTCTTTATAAAGAAATAATATTGATTAGAATCAAAATGTCATTGCCTAAGGCTAATACAACTTTATACAAAAGTCAGGTAATGGTGCAGATAATTATGTTGACTAATATTTAGTGTGACATTATATCCCTGCCTTTTCACCACAAATGGCTGGTGAGGCAAATACACATACATAGCATGTGTATGTAGTTAAACAGTGAATAAATCACTGAACTTAATGAATGAAGAAACATGCATCTAACTTTTGTTCGAGTATATTGTATGTTCATAAGCAACACTGCTATACATTTGACAGCACTAAAAGATTATTAAAAAAGATACTAATTAATGCATGCAGACTAAGAAGAAATCCCGAAAGCTTAACAGAAGTCATAGACTGAGTCAACATTTGTGCTTGAATCATGCAAAAGGCACAAGGAAAAACATGCTTTCTTTCGGGATAGCTGTAAAAGCACACACCTTGGGATCAAATGCTTAAACACTGACTTAAAGTTGTTAAACATCATGAAGTGCATCCTCCTATCACTGCAGCAGGTGCACTGACATTGTTTTTTCAAAACCTCCCCCACGAATCAAGAGTATTTACGCCAAGGAAAAGAAACTGGACAAATCAAAGCTGTCAGCAAAAAGGTTTTGTTTAATCGGACTCTTACTCAGACCAGCAATACTGATGTGTTTACAAAACGATAAGATAGGCATGTGTTACACTTTGCAATATGTTTAGAGGATATGCCCAAATATCACTATATATTATATCATGCACTATGTTTAGTGTGTGTGTCTCTGGTACTGAATGTTTTCTCTTTTGGCACCCCACACTTAGAAAATGGCACACAAGTGTTCTAAAAAGGGTATAAAGGGAAAAGAATTTTCATCCATTCATTATACTTTCAAATATGCCTGCAAAAGCCTATACGTCTTAATTTTTTTCTCTAGACAATCTTGTATCACAGAATGTATTTTTAAAAATTATTTGCTACATTTTAGTTTATTTTAATTTTCTTTGTCTTTGCATTTGTATGTAATGTGTTTTTCTGTGTGCATTTTGTTACTGCCCTCTTGGCCCTGATTGTGGATGAAGACGGTCCTTGAACCTGCTCACTTACCTGGTTAACAAACATTAAAATAAATAAATAAATGTACTTCACTGAAACTGCTAACAGGGACACATGCAGGGTTGCCAGACGTCCCTATTTCAGCAGCACTATCCCAAGATCAGCAACCCAATCCCGAGTCCTGCACTGCCTTTTGAAAATCTTGGCGAAACAGCCTCTGCTTTGCGTTTTTTGATTGGCTCATATACTGGCATACGGCCCAATTATAAATCGCAAAGCGGAGCCACTTCTGTTCAACAGCCAACTGTTCCTCATTGAACAGAAGAGGCTCTGCTGTGCGATTTTTGATTGGCTCATATACGGGCCGATCATAAAACGCAAAGCAGAGCCACTTCTGCTTACTGCTGTTAAACATAAACTTTTTTTTTGGTCTTCACTTGGTGTAAAGGGCCTCTTTTTTTGGCCCTACCTGTCCCCTCAGAAATCTGGCAATCCTGGACACATATTTTAGACAATTACTCAAAGCAGCTGAAAAGCAAACTATAGGCCTTATACATAACTGCCTTTATTAAAGAAAATGCAGTGCAATTAAAATGAGCATACTGAATGAAGCAGTTAACCAAATACAGAGCATTGTTCAGATTTTACTGTTTGTCTAATCACAATTGCTTTGCAGCTAAAGGAAACAATGCTGAATCTGAGCTAACAAATCAGTGGCACTGTTGTATGTATGTGGCATCCTAATATGGTGGCTTGGAAATACCAAAATTACATTTGGAATTCTACTTATTCTTACTGCATGGTACTTAAAATTCATGAATAATAAGATGCCCTGTGTTAAACATGTATCTTGCAGATGTTAAAAGAATCATTTATCTCATTACAAAGATAGAAGACTGTAATGTTACCACTTGAGTTTGTAAGTTGTTCTGCTGCTCTTGCTAGTATTATGTATTTGTAACTTTCATAGTATGTACTTTTGATACCTTATAGTCTTTGTAATTTCAAAAGTAGCAATTTGATGTTTTACAGCCCATTTTCCACTTATGATGGTAGTGGAAGGGCTGAAGCTGCTCAAAAGCAATTACCTAGCATTGTTATACATCTAGTATACTTAGCATCTTGCTATACATCTAGTATACTTAGCATTGTTATACAAACAGTATATTTAGCATTGTTATACATTTAATATAATGAGCACTGTTATCCACACAGCATACTTAGCATTGTTACACATCTAGTATACTTACAAATGCTGAACTGAATATTTGCTGCTCTGCTGTTAACAGTGTTGTACTTACTAAACTGCAGTACTAGAAGCCATTATAGTATAATGCCACTATAACAACACTCTGATCAAACTGATATGGCTGCCCTTGCACTTGCCTGCATATACTTTTAACTTAGTCCTGTCCATCCTACTATGGCCTGGATTATACTTACTGGTATCATATTATTTTAACAAAAGCCATCTCTGAGGCTTTGTAGTAATGACTGTTGGCAAAACTATTCCTAATGTACTTGCCAATATTTTATCTATTAGCCCTATCTGCTACTTGTTTTATTTTTTTCTCACGTCTGTTGTCATTCTTGTACTTCTAGACTTTGACCAGTACACTTCCATCATCATTCCAGGCATTTCCAGCAGATCCAGCTGCCCTCCCAATCATGCTTGACACCTAGTTTTGAATGTTACATGCAATAGCAAGCATCTGGACCTCAGGGGTAGCCTGCTAAAAGACAGTCAAGGACACACTATTAATTACCCTGCTGTGGAAATAAAACTTCCACAAACAGGTATCTTGAGAGGTACTTATTCATATTTCTTCACTTCAAAGAGTCAAACATTTGCTGTAGTATTTCTATAAGGTCTGTGAACTACATCAGGGACATAGTCAGTAGCTCTATACATTACATACTATAGCATAACTTGTCATGCATTAAAAACCGCATTACACAATTTTAAATACTTTAACTTCTCACATATTTGATTATTGTATGCAACTCCCCATCTATCAGTACTTAATTTACTTTAAATAATAGTACTTCACCGACCCACAGTAAGTAAACCGATCCCCCTCCAATGTTTCCCCACCATCAGGTAATTAAATAGCAGGGTTTTTTTTAATTAATTTTCAACAGTTCCCCAATAAGTAGTCTTTATCAAACCACCCCTCATCTCGCCTCTCTTATTTATTTTTCTCATCTTATTTTTATGTACTAAATTATTGTTGCTACCAGTGCCCTGCTTAGCAAGTGTGTAAGCGTTCTCATCAGTTCCCTGCTTTATATAATTTACTTTATACAGTAGAGAGTCGATTATCCCAAATTTGATTATCAGAACGTAGTCTTCCAAAGTTTTTGGGAAGGAAAAATCAAAGTCTGAAAAAGTTATATGTACTTGCTTGTGCATATTTTTTGAGCTTGTAGCCCGCTCACGTGAAAAATATTCTTTGTTGTCCACTGGAATCACTGAATGGTTGAAAAGCATGCAGAAAAAACAAGATTTTTGCAGTTTTTTATCCTGTTCAATGTATGTTTGATTATCCGAACTACCCTAAGTACCAATTAATTTGGATAATCGACTGTCTACTGTATATTTAAGTGGAAACATTAACATTTACACACACGTACTTCATTTTGCCCAGTTCATGACTGGCTGATTGTCTTCTGTCCCACAACATTTAGAGCAAGTGGAACCCGCTCCACTTGGGCTCACTCTGCTCCCCTACTCTACTGCCAATTCACAACCCCTCACTTACATAAGCCCCCCCCCCATCTCTACCCACTCCAAAGGTCAACCAATTCCAATCTATAAACGTAGATCCCTCACTTGCCTGCCCACATTAACTATTTGTAGTCACTCCCATAATTAATTCAATACTCCCTCCATTATCCAGTTCTCCATTTTGTCCAGTATGTCATAACATATTCCCCACCATCTTAGTTACCAGGCTTAACACCAATCTCACTTCTCCTGCTACTCACCCACTTAACATATTTACTTTTACACCTCCACACAACCCATCACCATCATCCAAATTACTCTCCCAATACCATATGCCCATCACCATCATCTCAGCTGTACTATCCAATATGCTGCAGCATACTCAACCCTTAATTCACCCAAGATAACATCCACCTTATATTATCCCAATTTCACACAACCTGTCATCATCATCCTAGCTGTACTATCCAACATGCTGCACCATACTCAGCCATTAATTAACCCAACACCCACCTTATTCTCTCCCAATACCACACAACCCATCACCATCATCCTAACTATACTATCCAACATGCTGCAGCATACTCAACCCTTAATTCACCCAAGATAACATCCACCTTATACTCTCCAAATGCCACAGGCTTAGTAAAAATAACCTACACTGACTCAGCCCATCATAATATATAAGCAACAATTACAAATTAAAATTGAATGCTTATCCAACAACGACCGTATCTCCCCTAAACTAAAAGTTAGTGGCAACATTCATCCAAACCCTGGACCAACTACATCCCCACGAACGTTTAACTCTCATTTCACCCCGAACAAACCACACCCCCTCCAGTACATCATAACACCACTTGTTCTTCCCTTAGCATTAAACATAAAAACATTATAAGAATCTGCAACAAAATACCACAGTTCCATGCCTGACTTACCCTTCACGCTGTATAGTAGCACTAACGGAGACATGGCTGAAAAATGAAACAAAGGATAATGAAATTCTACCCCCAAACTATTACATAATAAGAGCAGAGAGACAAAATAAAAGGGCCGGTGGAGTCACAACACTGAACAAAAATTCTCTGGAGCTTACCCCTTTCGAATACTTACATCTACCCTCATACTCAACAAAAGCAAGACATTATCCATCATAAGTGCCTATTTGACACCTGGAAATAATGTGTCTCCTGCAGATGTCTTCCACTGGGTCTCATCCAAAATCCTCCAAGGAAAATTCATAGTGGGGGATTTTAATATTGATTGCCCCCCCCCCCAACTCATCTAACCAATCAATAAACCTCTATGATCTCGGGGATCTAGGGAGACTGACTTTTTTTCCTCTTTTTGTGACTTTCAAAGGTTCACAAAAGTTCTAAGATCATATTTATACATAAAAGTAAGTGGACATAAATAGATGCACGTCAAGTGAAGACAATGTGTTTAGCATAACCAATTTGTCAAACTTTTAATCCACTAATGTAAAGCTAAAACGCACATGCACTCATGAAGCCCTGAAGGGCACTAAATTAAATGAGAAAGGCTGTAGATAATTCCCTTGACAAAGGCATACAAGTAGCTCTGGTGATTTATTCAAGCATTCTCCTTCAGGGTAACAGCACTGGTTTCCTAAAAATGGAAATGGTTTACAGAGTTAACTGCCTTTCTGAGCTTCAAAACGACTACAGCAGCAAGTATATTTTAATCTTTGCTTGAAAAGATGGCATCAGTAAGGCAGGGTAAAATTCTAACTGTGCTGTATGCATAAATTTAAAGACACATCATCCCTAGGCCATCCATTCATATCTAAAAAAGTTATCATGAATATAACTTATGAAAGCATGGAAAGGGGATATGAGGGACAATTTGCAATAAAGGGAAGGCAGAGACATAATAAAATACATTAATGGAGTAGATGTACACAAGGATGGATAGAAGTAATATATATCAATGAAAGAATATTTAGGGAAAAAGAAACCTAAAGTGAATGCAAAGGAATGGGAATCAACTGATACAGAAAACAAAAACAGCATCTGAAGCTGGAAGGAAATCAGTACCAAACAAAAGAAGAAAGGTATTTGGGATCAGTAATATCAACCTGAAACGTGGCTCTGTAGCACAAAGGAATGGAGGCCCTGATTATAACCCAGATGAACAAAAACGGATTAGCAGCTTGGGTGCTAGAGAAGCTATGTGGGGAGGATAGAAGTCAAGGTCTGATACCAGCTCTGCCATCCCAGGAGGAGGACGACAGCAGTCCAGCTCATTGCAATGCCAGCACCTGCTGGTAATAAAGGTGCATGCCATGCAGCACATGGCCCTAGATTTGTCTTTGGCTTTGATAAATCATGTTTATGTGGTAGCTTTCACTGGGCATATGTAGAAGCATACTTGCTTGTAGAGCAAGACTCTAGGGCTCTCCCATCTGTGAGCATGCATATACTTTCATTCATTTATTTACATAGTTGAATTTGTTCACTAGGGTAGGCAAACAACAACAAAGTGTTGTCTGTACACCTGTGTGTCACTAGGGTAGGCCACTGACCACAATAGAACATTTTCACACCCGGGCCAAGTTGTGAAAAACAATAACAGTAAATTACAACAGTAAAAGATATAAGCTAAATTCAGACAGGCAAATGAGATAAGGGATAAGCAAAACATATTAAAATAAGTATACTGAGTGTTAAGTTATGTTACAGAAGATTTTCATTAATCAGTTTTACCATCAAATATAACCATTATACAATACACCCAATACTGAGATAAGAATGCAGGAAAGTAAAATTAATGATAATTAAGAAGACATGTAGGCAAGAATAAGAGGAACATTAAGGTATTACTTTAAGTACTGGTGACAGCTTGGCCTATCCAAGAGAAATGGTCAGATTAAACATTATTTGGGAGTTCAGAAGGAAAACGTTAATGAAGAGAATTTATGTTAGGTTGCTATTAAAGGCACATTTACAGACTGAAGATTTTAAAAATAAAATATAAATCCACAAGAATAGCGCCAGGAGACAGTTCACCTGTTTTAGCATACAAACGTTTAATTCTCTGATTTCATCTAGAACAGACTTCTTCAGAAACGCATCTCGTTACAAATAAGTGTGTATGTGTGTGTGTGTGTGTGTGTGTGTGTATATATATATATATATATATATATATATATATATATATATATATATATTACTATTCAATTAAAGTGGAAAAACTTTAAAACCACAGTTCATAAAACTGATTAAAAAACTTGCTTTATTTATAAACTTTCAGCCTTCTATCCTTTGAGAAACTTTTAATATTTACAGCATCATTTAACCCTGGAAGATAAGTTTAACCTGCCATTCTGTTTTCTTAATCTCAAGCCACCTCTTAGGTCTTTGCAGTCTTGTTCACACATACAAAATAAAAATGTTTTTTTATATTTAGTGAAACACAAGAATGTTTAAAAACTGCATTATTAGTATAATTGATCTTTATGGAGTATAAATGTTCCTTAATCCTTTTGCTCAAAGCCCTAGATGTCATGCCTATATAACAGGCTTGACATCCAGAAGACATACTGATGTAAACAACTCCTTTAGTATCGCAAATAAATTGACCATAAGATCCTGTTTTTGCTAATCATGTTTTAGGATGATGGGAAACTGAATTTCTGCCTCTTAACAGATTTTATACAAAGTTGCCTACTACAAAAGGTTTGTTGATTTGTTTTTCTTGTTTCATGGAAATAAAGAGTGCATAAAGTTTGTTGAACGTCTTAATAATAATTATGTTTTTGTGGTATTCACCCTGGGGCAAATAGGTCCAAAAATACATTTCTTAGATATTACCTTAGAATTAGACAGATATAGTAACATTTATCAAAAAGAAACCTTTTCTAATGGGTATTTACATTATAGAAGTAATCATCCTGTACTTATTAAGAAAAACATTCCAAGAGGACAATTTATAAGAGCTTCCAGGATGATTAGGGATTGTGAATTTAATAGAGAAATCAAATTTATTATTTCCTTATTTATACAAAGATGTTATAACAAAAGCATTTGTTAAATACTGCAAAAGAAGTTATTTTAAAAAGGAATACATATCTTGCACCTATTTTAAATAAGACCTTTGATAAAAATAAAGATTCCAAGCAGGATAATATAAAAACTCCAGTTTTCTTTTTAGATATGCCTGCTGATAAATTTGAATATATGTAAGGTTATTTGTAATAAATGGAAAATTATAGAAGGTAACAGTGAATTATTGAATGCAGTTGGTAACCAACCGTTATTTGTACTATATAAAAAAAACAACAAAAAAAAAACAGCTTTAAAGCACTGTTGCAAAAAGATAATAAAAAAAAAAATTATTCCTACTTTTACCAATAAAGCAAAAGGAACTTATGTGTGGGATGTGTGGTGTCTGCAGATTTATACGAGAAGCACCTTTTATTACCTTAGAATATTTAGATTCAACCATTGGAGCTTATGGTCGATTTACTTGTGATTCTAAAGGAGTTGTTTACATCAGTATATGACCCAGATGCCAAGCCTTTTATACAGGCATGACAACTACTGCTTTGAGCAAAAGGATTAAGGAACATCTGTACTCCATAAAGAACAAGGATACTAATAATGCACTTTTTACACATTCTTGTGTATGCACTACATATAAAAAGTTTTATTTTTTGTGCTTGAACAAGTCTGCAAGACCTTAGAGGAGGTGATTTTAAAAACAGGCTTGAGATTAAGTAAAAAGAATGACAGGTTAAACTTTAGTAATATTTAAACCTGGAAAATAATCTGCCTTAAGTCAAAAATAATAAAACTGAAATAAGCAGGAGCAAAGCTTATCTGGTGTGTTGATCTTTGTTATGTTTTAGATCCATCCAGATACAAAATTCTTAATTTATAAACTGATAAAAAGTTCCAGTGAGTTATCTTCATTTTCTGCTGTTGGTTAATTTACAGACTCAAGTTTTCTTTAAAAATAAAATAACAATAAGAGTGTGAAGAAAAGAATCTTAACTTTTTAAAAAAATACCAATTTTATTAATATTAGAGTAAGGCAGATAAACGCTGTTAGCAGTACCACAATAAACTATTGTTTCTTCTTTGTGATTGGTAAGTACATTCATAGTAAAAAAAAAAAAAACATTCATAGTAAACAACACACTCACTCACTTCAAGCTAGAATATCCTATCAATTAACACGAAGAGAGAGACATGAGGGGCCACCCTAAAAGTTGTCATTAACCTATCAAGATATTATCTCGTACCAAAACGACCAATGATTTTTCTTACAGTCAAACCTATTTTTTTATATGAATGCATTACCATAGCAACCAATGATTTTTCTCAAAGTCAAACCCAATTTTTTTCCTATGAATGCAATTACCAATCATAAAGAAGAAACAACGGTTTATTGTGGAAGTACTAACAGAGCTTATCTGCCTTGCTCTACTGTTAATTAAACTGATATATTTTTTTAAAAAGTTACGATTTTTCTTTGCACTCATTGTTATTTTATTTAAAAAAACTTGAGTCTGTAAATTAACCAACAGTGGAAAATGAAGATTACTCACTGGAACTTATTATCAATTTATAAATTAAGAATTTTCTGTCTGGATAGATTTACACTACAACAAAGATCACCACACCACACCAGCTAAGCTTCGCACCTGCTTCTTTCAGTTTTATTAATTTTGACTTTGTTTTTTCTGTGTCCATGGCCAAGAGACAACTGAAACTGCGGATTAAATAGGTTTACCTCAGGTTTCCCAAAGTGTGCATTCTTTAGTGCAATGGGGTTAAATATTACTGTAAATATTAAATGTTTCTTAAAGGGTAGAAAGATGAAAATGTATAAATAAAGCAAAGTTTTTAAGCAATTTTATGTACTGTGGTTTTAAATTTTTACCACTTTAACTGCATATTTAACTGATTATATTAAAGATCTAACTGGTAGTTGTGTATTTTAATATATATATATATATCACTTTTTGCTGTTTGTACCAAGATGCGTTTGTGAAGAAGTCTGTCCTAGATGAAAGTGGATAATTAAATGTTTATATGTTAAAACATGTGAACTGTCTCCTGCCAAGTTGGCAGATGGATTAACAGAATCAGCAGTGGACTGTGAGAAGGACTGATTTTTTTATGAGGTGCATGATATTCTGGAAAAATCTATCTTCAACATGGGGAAATAATATACTTTTTCAGTGGCTCTCCTGCTTCATTATTTAAGTGAGACATTCCTTGGTCGAAAACAATGTTTTATTAATTTTCGTTTTGAAATGTTGGCTTGTAAAACTAGAAGTTAAGTGTTTGGTTTACCATAAAATTAGGTAGTGAAATCACCTGGTAGTTTCCAACTGTACTGTCTTCTTCTGTTGCTACGTGCTTTTGGACAGCACAGGTTTCAGTTTGTGTGAGGTACCAAAGATCATAACTTTAGTTTTTGAAGTTTTAAGTAATGTGTGTTATTTAGCCATGAAGTTAAAATGGAAAGGTCTAGATGTAGGATTTATTTAATAATATTATCATTTGGGACAGACCTGTAAATGACAAGATTCACATAAAATGAAGATTATTTTGAGTGCTGCTGGAAGGAAGCTGGATGACAAAAAAGAAGCAAAAAAGACATCTTTAAAGGAACTCATCCAAATGAGGAAAAGAGTTTGACTCTGAATAATGAGTCAGTAAGGTAGATGCTAAACCAATCTATACCAGTGAGACCAAGGCTTGAATAAACCAGGGCAACACAAAGATGGCTATGGTCAACAGGGCCAAACATATTTGTAAAGTCTATAAATATGCTGCAGTAAGGTTGCCTTTATAAATGTTTAATAGTATGTGATTTGTAAAGGTGAAAATTGAAGATTTCATTTACACTAATAAGATTTGCCAGAGTACAAGAGAGAGTCAAGAGGGTGGATATTTTATGGAACAGCTGTAGCTAGTGAAGCAGGGGTTGAAGTCAGTCAGTTGAAGTGATTTTTTTTTTTAACAAGTCTTGTTAGTTTAGGGGCCTGTTTTTGTTCTTTGGATGCAGCTGGATGAGTTTTTATGTTGTTTTGCAGACCATTAGTTTACTATCTTTAAATTCTTTAAATATTAAATGATTGTCATATAACTTGTATAGATTCTTAACCAATGTTTTTATACATATATATATGTCTAACTTGTCATGATTATTTAAACTGCAGATATTTGTGTTTTATTTTTGAAGATTGTAAATTTATTGTTCTTAAAATGTTTTGTAATAATTTGCAGCTTTTCACCCTGGGCATCCACTGAAAATGGGCTTCTACACAGTCAGACTTTCCCAGTAATCAAATGACAATAAAGAAATAAATATTAACATGGCTCCATAGAGGGAAAATAGTTACTCTCTTGAGTGGTTTAACTTTTGACACATGATGACTTTCTTTGTTAACTAAAGGAATTTAACAAAGTATTTTAAGTGTTCTTGGCTGTTTTTCCAGGAGTACGGGGCTTAGTCTCTAATCTAGGGAAGCATTTTAGTTCATACATAAACCAGAGATTGTTTTGAGGTTTCAGAAATACTGTTACTGGGGGAGAGTAATAATTGGGAATGTTACAGAGAATATATACATTTATTACTGGCTTCTTATGGGTTTTGACAGATTATGACTGGTTTCCAGTTTAGCGTGATAACATTTATTTTAGTCTGGAGATGTTTTGAGTTGATTTAACTCTAAAGAGGATTAGCTCTGAGAACTTGTGAAGTTTCTCATACACAAGAGAAAGGATGAGGAGGCAATAACTGTTAAAATTAGGTAGAACAACAAACATTTTTTACATAAAGTTATGAATGTTTGTAACATCCAGGTCAAGTAAAAAAGGGTTTCTGGACTTTAGACTGAGTTTTGTTAGTTCTTGTACTAGGTGAGACAACCCAAGGTCTGCTAAAATGTCGTCAATACAATATTTGTTTCTCAAAATTAAAGTTGCCTAGGATTAGTTTTGTTAGTTCTTGTACTAGGTGAGACAACCCAAGGTCTGCTAAAATGTCGTCAATACAATATTTGTTTCTCAAAATTAAAGTTGCCTAGGATTAAAATGTTTTGAAAGAGGGAGGATGACTTGAGTGTCTGACATAGCAAAGTTTAAAAATAAAACTGAAGATATGCTACAAATATGTAAAAAAAAATTGCATGTATCAAAGGGACTTTTACTATAATCCACTTGAGGTTTTGCTCGAGTTTCATTAACAATGCAGACAGCTGCATATTGTAGTTTTGTGAAGAAACATTGCTTTGGTACCAGTGAGTTTGTTAGGTCTTTGGTTACAGACAGTATCTGTAACTTGGGAAGAACTGCTGTAAGTTGGGGATGTCTTCATCAATCCAAGACTGAGTGATGCCAACAATATCAGGAAAGTGAGTGAGTAGTTAGAAAGAAGTCTTGTCACTCAGTTTTATTCTCAATGCTGCATGCACTGACTAGGTAGGTTGAGATTGCAGTTCTTGTGTTTTGTTCCGAGTTGCCAAGGAGCAAGGGTTAATTGGAAGAGGGGTGTAATCTGAAAGAGGTTTTGTAAGGGCTTTATTATAAACTTTTTTGCCATTTGTGCTTGATGTGGATATAGTTTTCAGCATACCATTAACAGTGAAAAGGGTGAATGTGAGTGGTCTTAAACGGAATTTGGCAGACATACGGATTTAAAGCATCTGTGTGGTGCTAGGTAGTTGGGAATGAGTTAGGGTTAAAATAAGGGAAGGAAAAAACATGATGATTACATGGATGATGGCATCCCACAATCGTCTCTCTTCCCAGAGTGGAACGATTGGGCTAATCGACTGGAAGAAAGTTGATGACTGACAAATATTTAAAAAATAAATAAATAAAGTAGATACAATGGCGACTGCATCACAAGACAAAATTAGGAAGCTGCTAGTTTTCTCCACGGATTGCTGGCAAAAACTCATCTGGCATAAAGTATGAGAGTATTTAGACCTCCATATCTTAAAATGATACAAGACAAATAAACGCAATTCAAAGGAAGGAAACAAAACTAGGCAAGTTTTGCACCAGAGTAATTATGATCACCTCACCACAGTAGCAAATCCATCTGCATGGCCACAAACTCACACTTGAAAAGCACCTCAAGTGCTGGACGGCCAGCCAGGCTGGCAGAGGAGAGGAGAGATGAGGCACTGCTATCTCACCTTTCCCAGAGAAGGATCAGAGAACAGCCTCAAAGGGGGGGAGTCCACCAGCATAACTCCCAATGTCAACAGAAAACCCTGGCCAAGTTATGCTATTAATGGGAACCTAGACTCCTAGAAGTGCCGTGGGTTGTATGAGTGAGCAAGCAGCATCTAAAGAGATTAATACAAACCAGTTTTCTTAGCACACTCCTGAGGGATTTCAGGAAACTGTAAGGCATAAAGAAAAGAAAGAACACCTAGTTTATAATGTGACCAGCCATCCAACTGCTGACCCTACCCAAGAAAGTTGGGGGTGGGGTACGTGGCATGGGTGGGACCAGCTGCAGACGTTGTAAGTGGGGTAAGAGGACTAAAAAAAAACTTAAGCAGTGCACTACTGTGGAAAGAAGGTCAAGTAGGAGTATAACACACACTATACTGCATAAAAGGATTCAAGAGCCCATGACTGCAACAATGTGCAGAAAAAAAGGAGCAAAAGATAAAACGTAATCTGAGCAAGGTAATCAGCACAAAGAATAAGTGTCTACATTCTGCTTGTTGAGATGTTGGCTTATGCATGCATGAAACAGTTGCTGAGGAGATCTCTGTGGCACCAAACATAGCAAAGTAATTTGAGAATACATGAAAAGAAGCAAGATGGGGAGGAAAAAGGTATTTTGGTTATGGAGGATGTACTTTCTTTTTTTTTTTTTCAAAACAAGTTTATTGTTTTAACATATAAGAGAAATATCATAACAATTTTATACAAATAATTAAAAATAGGTATTATTATAATATTCAACAAAACAACTAAAGTATTTACAAAGACATCCACTACAATCAGATCAATTAATTAAACTAAAATACTGTGCTATTGAAATTAGAATTTTTTTAACAAATTTTGTAAATTATCCCATATAATAAAATGTGATGTTTTTCTAGTTGTTCTCATTCTAATTGTGCTTATTTCCATATGACACATTATATTCATAACATTTTTAAATTCATTGAACGAAGGAGGTGTATCTGAAATCCAATTTCTAGTTATTATTTTCCTAGCCACTGCTAGGATAGACCATAACAAGGGAAGCTTAATCTTTTAACACATTGAGGTACAGGTGTGTTGAATAATATAAGAGACTTAGAAATAATGAAATTATCTGTAAAAAGAGCCTGCAAAAATTCATTAATTGACTTCCAGTATTCTTTCAACTTCATACAGTCATAAAACATATAAGCCCAGTCAGCATTAATTTCTACATTACATCTCTTACATAGATTATCTTTATTATTAATTTTATTCATCATCAAAGGTGTATAAAAAGATCTATGTAAAATTTCCATGTATAAAGTCTCCAGACAATGGAAGATGTAGTTCTATAAGCAGATTCCAATATATATTGTTTATCTTGTTGAGTTGGTGGGTCCCCATTAATAGAGGTGAAATAATTCCAGTATGAATCTACATTGTAAAAAGTTTCTTGTCTGATAATTTTATGTATATATGAAAGTTTACCTTTATCAGAAACTTTATGCTGTAAATTTATTATCAAGTAATCAATCAGTTTTGGAATAGATTCTTTAACTGTTATAGACATTAGATCTATTCTATCAATGAGATGTTGTCTAAAGATCTGAACCTCTAACCAGCAAGTTTCTCTTAGATCAAATTCTTGTTTTAAGAAATCTAGATTTTTAACTTTATTATCAGATATCAGCTGATACCAGTACTTTAGATTATTATCTATAGCTAAATGAGCTCCTTCAGAAGTAGATGACATAAGCATACCCAGAGTATAAATTATAGGGAATACAATAAAATTCCATTCCCTATACTTAGGGTGCATGAATATAAAGTTACGATAACTAATAATAATATTTAATGGGTAACAGACCATATGTTTAGGTGTAATAGGTGAAGTACAAAATTCCTTTATCAACCACAACATGGAGTTATTTATAATCATATTTTTATGTGTTAAGGAGATTTTCATGAAGTGCATACTAATTAGCTCCCAATAATCTTTCCATTTTGCGACATATGACTGATCTATTAATAAAGTAATAACTTTTATAATAGAAGAGATAATATATAAATTAAAGTCTGGAAAAGAAATACCCCCTTGAGACCAGCTATTAGTATGTTTCTTTAATGCAATCCTAGGTCTATTAGGTGCCCATAAGAAATTTAACATTAGTGTATTCAGTTTCTTGATAGTTATTTTTGTAGGTGAAAGTATTATTGATTGTATTAAGTATAAAATCTTGGGGAATATTATCATTTTAATAATTGTAAGTCTCTCCTCCATAGTAAAAAACATATTATTCCAGGTATTAAAAAGATTTTGTATATTAAGAAAACAGGTATTATAGTTATTATATATAATAGATTTAATATCTTTAGATAGTATTATACCTAAATAAGTTATCTGACCTGAGTTGGGTACATATTTAGTAAAATCACTAATGAGAGTATTTTTTCGTGTATATATAGGTAGTATTTTAGTTTTTTCTTCATTGAATATTAAACCAGAAATACTTTTAAAATTCATCATTTTATCAAATAAAGACTGCATAGAAGAATTAGATCCTGCTGATGTAATTAGAACATCATCTGCAAAAGTTGAATTTTGATGTTGTATTTTCTTCTATTTCAAAACCCTCTATGTCAGTACTGTTTCTAATCAAATTAGCCCAAGGCTCCATTACTAAAGTGAATAATAGTGGAGAAAGTGGACATCCTTGCTTTGTACCTTTAAGAATGGGTATTTTTGTGAAACATATGTTCCTACCTTAATATAAGCCAGCGTTCCTTTGTATAAATGCTCAATTAAATTTACAAATGCATCAGAGAAATTTGTGCATTTCAGTAAGGTAAACAGATAGTCCCAACTTACTGAATCAAATGCTGAACCTATATCAAGACTAATAAGTGTTAAATCTTTCTTTTTCCTATTTGCAAAATCAATTAATGTTAAAGTTCTTCTTATATTATCAAAAGTATTTCTATTTACAATGAAGCCCGTCTGATCTATGTCTATAATGCCGGGATAATTGTCTTCAATCTATCAGCAAAAATACTCATAAACATTTTATAATCAACATTAAGTAATGAGATGGGTCGATATGAAGAACATCTAGTTGGATCTTTATTAGGTTTTAAAATTGGTGAAATAAATGTATATTGCCAAGATGGGGGTTATTAACTCAGTTTGGGCCAGAATAAAACCTTATGTATTAATGAATATGTAGTTTTAGAAAGGATTTTATATATCTCTGGTATAATACCATCATTACCCGGTGCTTTGTTTGATTTAAGCTTATTTATTTGTGTAATAACTTCTGTATATGAAATACTCTTGTCCAATAGTTTAATCTGTTGTTTATTAAGCTTTTTATTCATGTTTGTGGTTATAAACTCCTTTATTTTATCTTTAGGTTCCATGTTAATGTTGTTATGGTTAATCTTGTGAAAGTGATTTCTAAATTCGCCCAGTATTTCTGGTTTACTAGAAACATTCTTCTTTTCCTTAGAGAAAAGATTTCTTTGATATGGTTTTGTTTATTCAATCTTTTGTTTTATTTTTAAGTCTATGTAAGTATTTGGGGCTTATTGAATAAGACAAAACTTGTATTTCTCTAAAGTTATTTTAACTTTATGAGTTAAAATTTCTTTGTATTTCTCATTTAGTTTGTTTATTTCTTCAATAACTTTCTTGTCCATAATATTTTCTTTATTATTATGCTTATAAGAGTCCAGTTTACTTTGAATATCTAACAATTCCTTATCCCAAGATTTCCTTTTGTTATTATACCATCTGATACTTTGTCCATATAGATATGATTTTAAGGCATCCCAAACATAGACAATGGAGACTTCAGGAGTATTATTTATGTCTAGAAAATGTTGTACTTCTGAAAGTATATATTCTTTATAGTCTTTTAGCTGAGTTAAGTATGCTGGTATCCTTTTGATCTGAACATTATGAGTATTTTTATCATTAATTCAAAACAATTGAGTTATGATCAGATATAGGACATGAAATGATTTTGGAATTAATTAAATCTGTTACCATCTGGTTAGAAATAAAGACCCTATCTATTTTTGAATAAGTTTTGTATCTGTTAGAAAAAAAGGTGTATGGTAATGATTTTGACTCTATCTGATTATTAATATCATTCAAATGATAAGAATTAGCAAAATCATTTAAATATTTTGCATTAGATGTAATTCTTCTTTTCTTTATAGTGGTAGTATCACTTTCATGTAGTATACAATTAAAATCACCAGCTAAAATAATATCCCCTACAGAGAATGATATGATCTTATCAATATGATGTTTCACTGTATTAATACCAATTCCAGGTATCCAATATACATTAATTAAAGTGTAAGTCTTCCCATTAATTTGTATTGTAACCATACAAAACATTCCTTTGTCATCCTGATAAGACTTAATGGTTTTAGGAATGGGCATACTTTTATTCCATAAAATAGCCACTCCTCTTTTTTCTGAGTGTGCTCTGAACTAACCAATACTGTATACTTATTAGTGGCTAGTTTATCAATATCTTTTTTTCAAGAGATGGGTTTCTTGCAGGAAGACTAGATTGGCCTTGTGTAGATTAATGTATCTTATTAGGCTTGCCCTTTTACACGGATTATTCAATCCATTAATGTTTAAAGAAATTCCTTTTAAAGATGTCATTTGGCATTTTTAAAACTCAAGAATCTTATGATCGAAATAACAAATAACAAGATAAATAATGTTACATCTGCTCTTTTAGGTGTACCTTTAAACATAGCTGTATTTATTAAATCTCTTATGGGATTTTGTATAGGATTCAATTTTGTTTGTAGTGACAATGAGTGTACAAAATATATTGTGGATGTCAAAACTATATACATATAACAATGAACAAGTGAAAATAATGTAAGGATTAAACCTTGCATCCCACCTGAGTTGAAAACTCCAACTTAGAGCATTATTTACTACACAAGTTAACCACCTAACCTAAGCAGCAGTACCTCAACTACCACCTTATCAATTTAATACTAGTTATATTTAACTGAGGTTAACAGTTTTCAATTCAATTATCTATCAAGACAAAACTACACATTTGGTAAAACAGCATCATATAAACTAAAATAAACTTTTTTTTTTTTTTTTTAAAACTGTTCATACTATTATATAGATCTATGTAATATATAACACTTGTATTCTAATAGCATTCAAATAATCTTAATGTTAGAAATCAAGAGGAGAGAAAATTATGTTCTAACATTCATTTAAATCAAAAACTTTGGCTAATATGATTCAGACATTACATGCATTAAGATGCATCTATTTTCTGTCATGTGAATTCTATCAACAGCTTCCAAAAAAATCTTGAATTGTTTGTATATGAGCATTTACTTAAACTCATTATTGTCAATAGAGTAAAATATTGTATTCATAAAAATTATTATAAATCATATTGCATAGTTATGCAGATTCTCAGAAACACCTGCGTTATTACCTAAAAAAAAAAAAAAAAAAAAAAGCCATCACACACATAAACACAGACACACACACATACATATACACACACACATATACACACACACACATACCCACACACACACACACATACATATACACATACACATATATACATACATACACACACACACACACACACACACACACACACACACACACACACACACATATATCTGATCTCACCGAGCCGTGCCCCTGCAGAGCACCATCCCACTTGCTGTCCCCAGAACAAATCTGTCCGCTTCACACAAAATAATGCACAGCAAACACACACTAGCAACCAGATTTTACAATCATGCTAACCTACTGCTTTAAAATATATCACATGACATTTCTTCCAGAATAGAGTTATAAGATTATTTATGCTTGTCAATCAGATGAATTAAATGAGTTATAGTAAAGTATATGTTTGGGACACAAGTTTTAACACAGATTATTATGCTACTGTTAAGTAGATTTTCAAAACATTTAAATAAATGTTTCATTTTCTATGCCTTCTAAAATAAGATATTTACTTGCTACAAGAAACTACATCATCTAAACTCATCATAACTGACACATTTTATGAATAGAGTATTTTTCCTGAATCTGTGGTGTGTCAGTGTGATAACCTTGTCAATGTTTATACTAACTGCTTTCAGTTTCTCTGTGAAAATTCTGTGAGTGAAGCTTCTGAGGAAACTCATGGACACTGTGCATGAGACAGCCCACATCCCAGATTGTCTCCCTTAACATTTTGGCGGGAAACTTATTACAACTTGTGGCAAACATTCATTTTGTCAATAGAGTAAAACATTGTATTCATAGAAATCGTTACAAATCATATTGGATAGCCATGCAGACTCTCAAAAAAAAGCCATCACACTCACACACACACACACACACACATATATATATATATATATATATATATATATATATATATATATATATATATATATATATCTGATCTCACTGAGTTGTGTCCCTGCAGAGCACCATCCCACTTGCTGTCCCCAGAATAAATCTGTCTGCTTTATACAAAACAATGCACAGCAAACACATATTGGTAACCAGATTTTACAATCATGCTAACCTACTGCTTTAAAATATATCACATGACATTTCTTCCAGAATAGAGTTATAAGATTATTTATGTTTGTCAATCAGATGAATTAAATGAGTTATAGTAAAGTATATGTTTGGAACACAAATTTTAACACAGATTATTATGCTGCTGTTAAGTAGATTTTCAAAAACATTTAAATAAATGTTTCATTTTTATGCCTTCTAAAATAAGACATTTACTTACTACAAGAAACTACATCATTTAAACTCATTATAACTGACATATTTTATGAACAGAGTATTTTTCCTGAATCTGTGGTGTGTCAGTGTGATAACCTTGTCAATGTTTATACTAACTGCTTTCAGTTTCTCTGTGAGAATTCTGTGATTTGAAGATTCTGAGGTAACTCAAGGACATTGTGCATAAGACAGCCCACATCCCAGATTGTCTCTCTTAACATTTTGGCGGAAACTTATTAAAAACTAGTGACAAACATTCATTTAGCAGTGTAAATGCATCTAAACATGACAGAACCTCCACAATGTATTCCACAGATCATCACAGCCTCTATGCAAGTGAAATTAAACTCAAAATTACCAACAAGCAATAAAACTCAGCATTCTTCTCCCAACTCAATTTTCATACAAATCCTATTATTCACTGTGCCCACACAGTCAAAAGCATTTCTATATATTAATAAAGAAAAGAAAAGAGAGTAGAAAATAAAAGGGAGTGAGGCAGAAATAAAAAAATGTAAGAGAAAGCTGTAAGAAGTATATACAATGGAATGTTACTTACTGTTTATATTAATAGAGTTAAAAATAAAACATATTATTTACTCTTATTTAGTTCTGATTATTATTAGTTAAAGCATGACAGATTATTTACAAACAAGCATAAGCAGTATAATCAAGAAAGTATAATTAGAAATAGCATTTGAAGAACTTATAAACTTTTACAAGAAATAAATATGTTATTATTCTATTAGTGATATTTTCATTACTGTTCTCTCCCTGCCCTCTCCCACCCTTTACCCACTACATAATCTAAATAGAATGTCATTGTTTAAACAAAGAAAATAATAAAAGAAGAAGGAAAAAAAAAAGATAAAGATAAAAAAATGTATCAAATTACTAACCTTACTTTTTTCAGAAAGAAAAACAAATAGAGTCACAGCCTACCATTAAATCCTCAGGCATTTTGACTGGTTATGAAACAAAACATTTCTTTGCACATAGAGAATAACTTTGATTAAATCTTTTCCAAAATAACTATATTCAAAAAGATTAATAATGAACTAAAATGATGAGAGAGAAAAAAAACATATAACAAATCATTTGTTTTTTAGTCTCTTCTTCTTCTCTGAAGTCTTCCAGGAAGCTTCAGTTGCCAATCTCTTTAATGAAGAACTAGCCCATTCCATTTCTTCTATTTTATCCAAAATCCTTTTTTCTTTGACAAACAGTAAAGCAGAGTCTAAATCATCGAAGACCTTAGGACCATCAGGAAGGAAGATTTTAAGCTTGGCAGGAAACAGAAGGTATGTTTTAAACTGTGCTTTTTAAGCTCCCTTATTAGTGGCAGAAAAACTTTTCTTTTAGCAATTACCATGGAAGAATAGTCATTGTCAAAACGCACAGTTGTCTCATTAAACTTAACAGGAGCTTTAGCCCAAGCAGATTTAAGAACCATCTCTTTATCAAAAGATGATAGAAATCTAACTATAACTGATCTAGTATAGTTTTTGTTAGAGTTAGTATTAGCTATAGATCTATGTGCTCTTTCGATACCAAAAGAGAATGCTTCTGGTAAATCTAAAGTTTTAGGGAGCCATGTTGTTAAAAAAGAAGTAATACTGTTACCTTCAATATTTTCTGGCAGTCCAAAAATCCTAATGTTATTGCGCCTAGATCTATTTTCCAGGTCATCCAGCTTTGTTTGTAAATGTGTATTTTGTTTCAGCAGAAACTCAATGTTGATTTCCTCTTCTTGTATTTTATTTTCCATGTCATTCACAGCTTCTTCTATGCCTGTCATCTGGATCTTCTGTTGTTGCAGGTCCATATGTAACAACAAGTCTATTTGTTTTGTAGTTTTTTCTATGAAAGTGTCTATTTTAGTATCCATTTTATCCATCTTAGCAGTAAGTTGCTGGACTATAATTATCAGAGACTGAAGTTCTTTCTTGATGCTGAAGTCTTGAGAATTTGTCTTACTGGAACTCATTTCAGACTGATAAACTGACAGGAAAATTTCCAAAGTAATTTCTGACAGGAATATTATTAAGATTTCCTTTCTTTTTTAGATATAGTTCAAGAACTATATAAAACAAACATATTTAGAAAGAAAATTACTTCAAGAATTAATTTTTTAAGTAATGAATTCCTGTCAATGTAATGAAATTGGTGGAGCTGAAGAAATCTGCTGCTATCCTGTGTTCATCCTTGGCCACGCCCCCGAGGATGTACTTTCTCAAGGCATACAATTAATCAAAAATTTAAGTACTGATAAGTCCTTGATAAAACTATCTCCCTTTTCAATGGGTAGATACTAAATAAACACAAGCGTTGAATTGCACGTTTGCAAACAATGTCTAGCCTTTTGTACTTATTTGGTGTTACAGCTTTTCAAAATCATTTTCATAACAAGACTTTTAATTATGAAAGTATGGACAGCAACAGTGTTGTTCCTTTGGGTGAAATTAATTTGTCTGAAGAGGCATTAAAATAAAAATAAAAAAGATTACTGTCTGCGGGACTTAAGTTCCTGCCTACGTCCAAGCTCTGCATTTCTTTGATAAAGTTTTTTTTTTTTAATTTGTGATCTGCAACAAATGTATTTCTTTGCAAACATCAATGTCCCAGCACAGAGATTTCTTCTTTGAACAGCCCCATTATTTCTTCTGGCGTAAGAACCAAGTCTACCTTAATTCTCCCTTTTTCTTGGAAAACTGTTTCAGTTCAACATGATGTTGTGAAGGAAATTTTGCAATATATTAAGAAATGCAATAAGTTTGTTAAAAATTATAATATTACAAGAACTGAATGGTTAACACTGCAAGACTTACAGATAAGAAACTGCCTATCAGACCTGCCGACAATGAGAGAAATGTAAATATAAATACTACTATTTACATCAGTATGTAGTAGTTAATTAATAAAAAAGATGAGTTTCTCATTTGGAGAATTAAGTGTTGAGATGCATTTTCCCATTTGCCATTATGTTTTTGGGCCATATTTTAATAAAAAGTTAAGTTTTTCTTTTTTTTTTTATTAAACCACAGCCCAAACAAATGTAGACTATGCCTCAATTAACATGACTTCAATGATAATTTGTATGAATGCTTAATCATGCAAATGAACACATCTCTCCATAAGCCACAATGGTATGATGATTAAAGTCTATAGACACAACTCATACTTTCCCTACATTGATACCATTGAATTACAGGTAACTTTACACTCAGTGACACTGGTGTAGGGAAAATTCAAGTTTTACATTATTATTTTTTTTAAACAACTAGAAGATGAAAATGTTAATCGGAAAAAAAAAAACTGTTTCGCCATTTATGAACTACATACTGTGCTGCAAAGATAAATTATTTTTCAGTAACAAATCACTTTAAGCAAGGGCAGAACCATTTGTCAGACAGTTAACATGGTCTTTCTGCACTTTTAGAAAATACAGCTCAGAATGGCTTGGTATCCGAGAAATATTCTCAGATATTGTACAAATGTAAACCCCAAGTTCCACTGTTTTACTGTCTCCCAAAGCAAATTCATTCATTCTTTGGAAAGCAAAAGTGGATGAAGTCCCTAGAAAACACGGAACTCTTCTGGATTTTTTAACAGAAGGTTGTTACATTAACACTTTACTTACAAATAGTGGTCAATTTTTAAAAGAACTACCAAAGGTCATGTAGCAAACTTATTTCTAATTTAGTATGGTTATTGTTGAACTTTCCACTTTGCACACTTACATATGAGTAGGGTTTACAGTTACAATGTATATTCACAACTTGACTGAATAATGTTTTAATTCGATTTCTTTCACATCAGGTGGAACTTTTTCTATAGTTATTTGGCATAGATATGGGTGCTAAATTCACCCCAGCTATGCAAATTTATATCTGGGATTACTCGAAGAGCAGGTCATTAATTATTTTTTCACTTGTATATCACTAGTGCAATATTTTAGAAAAGTTATATAGATGACCTTTTTGCTTATTGTACAAGGACTGAAAACAGGTTTCTTTATTTAAAAACCCACTTCTGCTAAAAAATTCTGTAGTTAAGTGCTTACTGAAGCATCTAGCCAATGCATGCCCTATGACTGATTCCTGAAAGCAAAATGAATTTTCTCTAAGGAAACTGAATTCTAAAAACCTGTATGAAGAAAGGAGATACTGCCACCACAGCTAGCTGGAATTTTGTAAATAATTATATGTCATTGGTGAATATCGAAATGATTTATACAAGATATTTGTGTTACAAATGTATTAGAACTGTATGTCATGTCTATATCAAACTGCTTGTACAGATGTGTGGGTTGAAAATTTGTAGAGTGCTGTGTTTGACTAACTACAGTGTGCCTTACTGAAAGAGAACAGGAATATACCCGCACTATTGTAACTGTTTAAATGCATATGCTTAACATAGGAAACTGGACGGTTAACCTCAGTCCAGCAAAGTTTAGAAAAATATCTGAAATTAAATTACTTAATAGGCTACACAATAAAGAGGCTATCTCTCAAATTTTCAATGCAGCTAGAGAGACACAGTCTGTACTAAGAAGCTTTCTGTATTGTCCTTGGCGTGAACTAATTGCTACTTTTGAAGCATGAAGGAATGCAATTATTTTATGACTTCCAATATCTGCCAAAGGTCTGAGGAAAAGCCCTTGTCTGTATATTTTTACAGGTAGATGCTTAATGCTGTCAGCTTCTAGCAAAGGGGGTTTTGGCCTGAGAACTAGAAGTCAGATGACGAGAAATTATGTCATTTGGCAAGCTATCCCAGCAGTAAGATTTTAGATATTAATTTGAGAAGTCTCTTAGTGAGACAGAGCATTCTGCATTGTGTCTTGGACCTGACAACAAGATCCACTCACCACATCTGCCTTGCTCTAATACTAAGTTACTAGGGAATAGTTTAACTCTGTTATATACAGTCAGAATACAGTGAAGCTTAGTTTAGATTTTGTTTTTCTTTATTTGTGTGTGCCTGTACTGCAATGTTATTTTAAATATATCCTGTTGTTTTGAACTCTGATGTCACTGTGAATATATATTTAGTTTGTCTTGTTCTTTTATTATTTATTATGAAATATATGTAAACCTTTCATTGTGGCTGGTCTACGTAGAGATATTTAAGTTTTGAGAGTACTTGCATATTTATTTGGCGACACTGTAGGCCACTCCTAGTAGCCTTGCTCTTGGTCAAACTACCATTTGTATTAGTGAAGTAAACGCCAAATTTTCAGCAAACCAAAAAACAACTTCACTTTAATCACTTTTAAACGCCCAAAGTACAAATGTTTTTCGTCCTGCTGAAATAGCAGAACTTCTTCAGTTCTGCTATTTCAGCAGGACGAAAAACGTTTGTACTTTGTGCGTTTAAAAGTGATTAAAGCGGAGTTGTTTTTTGGTTTGCTGTCAATTTGGCATTTACTTCATCAGTTTGTCATTCGTTTATGGATTATTACCATTTGTATTAGTATTAACATTTCACAGTAAGATTGGATACCCTTTTTAAAGGCCTTAAAGTAGCTGATAAGGTGGCAGTGATAACTATCTTATAGACTGAACAGAAGGGGGCAAAGTAGTAAACTTGTGCCAGACTTTTCCAGGTGTGTGTGTGTGTGTGTGTGTGTGTGTGTGTGTATGTAAAACAAACCTCAAAGAGTGTGTGTGTGTGTGTGTGTGTGTGTGTGTGTGTGTGTGTCAGATATTTGGGCAGGGATGCAAAGACTGGTTAGACAGAGAGGGTGCTGAGGGTCTTGGCTTGGCCACTCAGCTGACATCTCATGTCTATAGCTGTGCCAGTGGGGGAGTCTTACTGGGGATTTGGAGGAAAAAGGAAAACCAGCCCCTGACTGACTGTGGTTTATGTGTGCTCTTAAGGGAAACTGCACTTGATGCAGAAAGCTGCATCTAGAAATACTGTGTGTGTACTTGTCATCCTCTCAGTGAATGTCCTCCACCATTCCTAGCCATGTTAATCCCAAGTATCCCCATTTGTCCTTTTTGGGTAGTTCATAGAACGAATTTATGAACAGGGCAGGTCTGTGATCAACATTGGCTACTCCTGTCCATGAGGGACAATGGTGCCACCCCAGGGACAAATGCAGATGACCCTCTCTTCACTAGAAACACTGTCACATCTGGTCCAGTTATTTAAGTTAGTCCTGTGAATACTGCAGTTACAGTTGTTCCATTGTGTGTTCAGTGCAACAGTCTTTACAACCAAAGAGCTCAGTATCTCAGAAGTGTAGGTTCCTGCTTAGCTTGCAGTGTTAAACTATCACAGGAAATGAAGAAATGGACACATTTGCTTGTGGGATTCTTCAGTGTTTTTTGTTTTGGTTTCTTCAATTTCCAGACCTCATGCTATAAGAGTTGCAGGAACTTTTATCACAATAACATTGGATTAGGGGTTAGCATAATGGTTAAGGTGTTTACGTGACAAATATAACATAGGGTTTGATTATCACCTTTGAAAGAGAAACTGGCTAGGCTTAAAATGGCCCACAAGAGCAACTAGATTTGGTGACTGATTGGCTGACTAGCACTACATATGGTACAATTCCATTTATATTACAGCTAAGGTTACTCCCCCACTGAACTGCAGTACACTCCAGTTGGAAGGTAAAAGCTTGTTATTCCTATTAAGGTTTGCAGCCATAGTAAAGCAAAGATCAACAGGACTACCTCAACCTTTTAAACATGGCTGACAGTTTTCTATGCCATTAAGTGGCAAAACAAAGCTCAACATAAACAAAATTAAAATATTTTGTCCACAAAACATAGTGTTAAAGGTCAGATAAACTATTTTTTCTCTTCAGATAAACTATTTTTTCTCTTTCTTAATTTACTCCCCTGCACTGAGCTGAATGTTTCATTAATGTACTACAAAAGTTCAAAGCAGCCGCTCAAAATGGCATAAAATATAGCATACTGATGCACTGCAAATGTGTAGCCATACAAAACAGCACATAAAGCAAGTCCTGAAGTCATCCTTTCTGACTAGCAATAAAGCAGAAAGTCAGAACAACACAGATCCTAGTACACAGTGATATTCTTTTAAAGATATAGATGTTTCTTAGTTAAGTTACTGCAGAACAGCAACACAACAAAAACAGTTATAAGCAATTCATACAGTTAATTCTTGTGGGGGAGCTATAATTACCCCAACACTGGGAGTAAAACATGAACTGCCCACTACATGCTAAGGCCTAATTATAATGTTCCTACTGACAAACTATGTCAACAATCCAAGGGTACAAGTTTATGGGTAGTTACAAGGCATGCAGTCAGGAAGACCACTTGAGGAGCCCAGCACAGCTTCCCATTTGCCCCAGAGCACTGTCAATGGTCAATGATGGGATAACTTCCCCAGTAGTTTATGTTTTTCTTAGGATGTGAGAATCACTTTGGTCTAGGCAAAAGGACTTTCAGGCCATTTGAATTAAATTCCACGCAGTTCTATTAGAAACTATACAATATTGACACTACTAATAATTTAAGAGACTGTCATTGAGTGTTGTATGTAATTTAGTTATGAATGTTGCATGATGATCTTTTTTTTTCCTGCCAACTATGCCTAAATGCAATTAAAAGAACAGAAGAATATGCACATTACTGTAGTATCTAGTATTTGGTACTATTTTTATTGACTCTGATATGGGTTTTGACTGAAAAGGAATGTTGGACACAATTTACCCAATTAAAAAAGATGGGAAAGAATGAATATGAAAATCAGATTGTTTTTTTGTCTCAGGCATGCAGAGTTAAAGATGTGAAGATGAGTTTTTTTTTTCTTTGTTGGTAAATAATAGCCCTATAAAGTGTGTTTTTATTTTTGGACCTACACAGTTTCTGCCATTATGTTTGAGAATAAAGTATTTATCTATATGTGGCGACCACTAACAACGGCAGCAAAAGAAGAAGAAATTAATTGCATTTATCTTTGTGGACATGGATAAGATGATAGTTCTCAGTATTTATGATGGTTTATTTTCTTTACATTTGATAACTGAGGTATGCACTGAATCAAAGTAGACCCATTTTAGCCACTGCCTGGGAGAAATGAAAAAGGTAGTACAACAGTTACACAAAACAGAAAATAGTGGCCAGCTGCAAAATATGTCCACGTTCTATGAAATGTAAATTAATAATAAATAAATGTTGACATATAAAGAACACTGGGTTGATGTTTGAGCATTAAGAAAATCTCAATAAAATTATTTAAAATGTTGTAGGACATTTTGTACTCAAGAACATTTTCTGCAAAAGTACAGTTTATGTGTGTATTTACATTATACACACACATTTTTTTAACAGATACTGAATTCCATATGAAGGTCTAATACTACTACCTGCCTATTTGTTGTTCCCCGGAACGCAGATATGTTGGGGGGGGGGGTGAAAACAGAAGAAAAACTGCTGTAGATGGAAATCTTTACATGACTAATCACAATTTCTATGACATCACTTTTTAAACACAACACCCTCCTCAGGTATAGTCAGTGGAATCCGAGTAATTGCTGCTGCAAATTAAATCATTAACTTAACAAAGCTGTCAGCCAGGAAGTAAATCATTGCCTGCAACAGTCCAATTTGAGATCAAAGGACGATTACATGTTAATCAATATTTATATGTAAACAGAGACAAAAAACATGTTTATATATTAAAGAGCACCTAGTAAGAATGCATCCTTTGAAACAATGCCAAGTACGGCTTATCTTGGATGGGAATGGGAGAAGTAACAGATATGGAAATAAAATTTAGGAGCTGGCTTCTTATCTATGGAAATAAGATTTTCATTGTAAATGCTTGCTATCTGTGATGTTTTTGAAGTTTCCATTTACTTACTGACATGTATCCAATCACCTGAATGATCTACATTGTTTCTCAACATGTATCTACTGCACGTGTTATATAGCTACTCACACAGACATGCATCAGTATGCAATATTACTAAGATTAAGTTTACTGTTTATAATATTTTAATGACTTAATGCCTGGATTACAACAAGGGATGCAGAAAACTTTAAAAGCTCTAATGCATAAATGTATTTATTTATTTACTGTTTACATTTATTTTACTTTAATTCTTGCAGAACAACCTCAAATGACACACAACAAAGAGTTTTCTCTCAGCTCCCTAGTTTGTTAAGCAATAAGACGGGGCAGAGATAAGTAAATGTCACTGCATACACATTATATTTATTTATTTGCATTTGTTGACCGGGATAGTCCACTGGGCCATGTCGGTCCGTTTTCAGTGGAGGCCCGGGGAGAAAAGCTCCACAAGAAAATGTTATTACATTACATTACTTTCATATATACGTACGTTTACATTACATTACATTACTATTAATAGACAATATTCAGTCCGAAGTATTAGGTAGCATCAGTGGAATAGAAAATTATATTTTTCACAATTAAACCAGACTGGCAAAGAAAATGCTCATTAGATAGTCATGTATGTAGCGATTTTTTTTGTAAAAGAAAAGAAAAAAGGAGGGAGTAAAAGGATAGAAAACAACATTGAAGGAGGTGCTTTAGGTAGGAGCATGAGAGGGATATTCCCATTTGGAGGACAGGTGTGAGAAGAGGTGGGTTTTGAAGTTACTATGGTTAGGCATGTTGCGTAGGTGAGGGGAGAGAGTTCCAAAGTTTAGCTATTGTGCATGCTAGTAATAGTTGGCCTAGGGTATGAGAGGGTTTCTGTACTTGAAGCAGATTTTGGTTCTCGGATCTTGGGGAGTGGGAGGGAGTGTAGGGCATTAGGTCTGTGGCCAGGGATGGACAGTCAGATGGTTTGAAGATGAGCTTGTGGGTAGTGGTAAGTTGCAAATATCTAAGGTAGTTGGGGAGTTCTAGCCATTTGAGAATGAGCAGTGAGTGGCAGTGATGAGATGAACTTTTGGAGTTAGTAGCGAATTTGCTAATTTTGTGGTAGCAGGATTCTAGTTTGGAGTGCAGGCCTAGTTGGAGGTTGGTAAATAGGGGAGCGTAGTACATGAGAGATGGGAGGAGGAAGGTAGTTGCAAGTGTTTGTCAGGTGGAGGGGCTGAGATAGCGGTTGTGCCTGTATAGACGACCAATTTTTGATGGGTTTTCTTGACAGCAGAGTATATGTGGGAGTCAAACTTTAGGTTTTCATCAATAATGATGCCTAGCAGTTTGGTGGAGGGGACTATTTCTAATGGAGTTTTATTCTGGCTTGTAATGCAGAACAGGTTTCTGTCTAAAGTGGGGTTTCTAACTGGAGTAAAGATCATTAGTTTTGTTTTGGTAGCATTTAGGGCAAGGTGATTGGCTTTCATCCAGGATTCTGTTTTGGAAAAGGCAAGCTGGGTTTTTAGTAGCAGTTCAGAGGGGGAGGAGGCTGAAGAGATGATGGTGGAGTCGTCTGCATATTGGATGATGGATGCTTCAGGGATGGAGAGGTGGAAGTTCTTGATAAATATGTTAAAGAGTAGAGGACCTAGTACTGAACCTTGAGGGACCCCGGGGTGGGTGAAAGTAGGAAAGGAGAGGTAGATTCTTTCCACTGGATGGCTTGTTGGCGATTGGATAGGTAGCTGGTGAACCAGGCAAGGGTGGAGGGAGAGAGATGTAAGGATGAGAGCTGGGATGGGAGTAAGGAGTGGGAGATGGTGTTGAATGCTTTTGAAAGGACTAAAAATAGTGATGATACATATTTGCCATTATCACGTGCTAGGTTGATTGGCTCTAGAAAGGAAAAGAGGGCAGTGATGGTACTGTGGCCGGTGTGGAAGCTGTGTTGGGTGTGGGAGAGAAGTTTGTTCAAGTTTAGATGTTGCATGATTTGTGCATGGATATTTTTTCTAGTATTTTTGAGACAGGGGAAGAGTATGGCTATAGGTCTAAAATTGGTCGTGTCTATGTTTTTACTGCCTCTGTGACGTGGAATGATCTATGCTTGGCGCTAGATAGTTGGGACGTATGATTCCTGTATATATCTGTTTATGAGAATAGATACAGGATAGGTGATGAGCAGATTTGCGGAAGGTGGGAGTTAGATTGTCTGGTGCATTACGACAAAGTTTTAGCTTGAGGAGAAGTTTTTTTATTGTGTTTCTGGGGATGGGTTTTAGGGTAAAGGGGGAGGTGGGAGGAGGTTTGCTGGTGGGGGAGGGGGCAGGAGGATTGTTTTGCTATGCAATCTATGAAGAAATGGTTGAAATTAGTGGCAGTTTCTAGATCGGTGAGAGTAGGGTCTGGGCATGGGTTTCTTTTATTGCCAGGGTGAATGATGGAGGAAATGGAGCTCCAAATTTTCTTTGGACTAGATGAGTGCATGGATTGGAGTTTGTTGTAGTAGCTTTTGCGATCTTTGGTTATTAATTTTTTGGCTAAGTTCTGCAGTTGTTTAAATATTAAATCTTTAAAATTTTTTAGAGTCTGTTTAGCACATTACACCAGTCAGAGAGTGTTTCTTTGAAAGTGCACTCACTGTTAACAGGATGGCAGTCTTTAAAGTACAGTTATTTTGAAAGGGAGGAGTAAAAGAAGCAGGCAGCAACTTACTGGCAAGTAAAAAAATATTTTATTTATTAGTTCCTGTAGCTGTGCTTAGTCTCAGAGTACTCAATCAGACTAAAGGGTACAAAATTAAATGATACAACAATAGAACAAACCCGTAATAAGCAAAAAAACAATAGCCAGGAAATCCAAGAAGTTCTTTTATTCAACCAACTGAATACTCAATATCCAAAAACTGAGATACTTCAGCACTTAATACTATGAGGCACAAAAGTACTTTGGTAATGAATATTTTTAGTGTCCAATGAAAATATTCATTACCAAAGTACTTTTGTGCCTCCTGTATTAACTGCTGAAGTATCTCAGTTTTCGGATATTGAGTATTCAGTTGGTTGAATAAAAGAACTTCTTGGATTTCCTGGCTGTTTTTTGCTTAAAGGGTACAATTATTCTGAAAGCAGAAGGGCATACATTAAAATCTGGAAAGTGCATTTTTGTGTGGTAAACAAATTCTGAACTGCTCCCAAACTATATTTCAGATCCAATAACTTCACAAACCCTACAAGTCATGTTTACGCGGTACTACAGGAAACTGCTCCCAATGGAAACCTGCACGCTAAGTAAATGAAGAGCTGAGACAGTTAAAGCCTAAAGCCAAATTTAACATGTAAGCATCACAGGAGGGTTTGGCCTGCTGCATCCTCCACAACTCACTTTTTTTATAGCTAGTTGTGTCTTAGTATACTGAACTTAGGAGTAATACAACTGTCTGTTGCTGACTTATGGGGATGCCAATCCACTGGAAGCCAAGCATGTACAGCCTGTCAGGGGTGAATCTTCAAGTCTGCAAAAAGGAGGCTACAGCTCATTGGGGAGGGGATGTAAGAAAACGCAGGGCACACTTCTGCAGTTCATCAGAGGATGAATACTAAGCTGGTTGTTAAAGACGTCAGTAAATACAAAGCACACCACTTGTAAATGGAATAAGTTGGAATTTAGCTACTTTTTTCCTGAGCATCTTATAGGTACATAGGCTCATAGAAGATTACTTGGTTAACGGGCCTTGGGCCCTTACAAGCCTAGCCATATTTATCCCAACTTGCCTTAATTCTCAGTGGTTAGGTGAGCAAAGTTGAAAGAGGTAAGTGTCTATGTTAATTAATACCTACTGTCTCTGTCCAGGAGGAACATGGATGGCACCCCAGGAGTGAATTTCCGGTCACTCATCTAATGATCTAAGTTGCATATGAAGAGGGTCAGGGAGGGGGACACTGTTTCACATGAATTGGAAGCTTGTTCCAGAGAAGTGCATTAGTGCTTTGAAAACCTAGAACATCTACAATTCTTTAAAGGAATATTTGTAACATATCAGCAACTGTCATGGAGACTGGAATGACAGCAACTATAAACAGAAATGTTCTTTGGGGGAAACCAATTGCAGACATGTTCATATTTCTTAAATGTCATGAAAAAGGGGCAAATATTTACAACCCACAGTGCTAAGCACTTTTGTCCTAGTACATATTTTAGTTACCGAGACCCAAGATGGCTAGCAGCAGGCAAGCACATTACTTAACAGGGTCTTAGCTGAAAATGTACCTTGGTTGGGTCTACCTACCTTAAATTAAAAAAGCATAAGCCTTTGGGTGCCTCCTATACACACATGATACACAGACCCTGACTCCAGTATGACTTAAATGGACAGTGTTACATATCATATTCCTTACATTAAAAACAAGCACATGGCTGAGAAAAAGAATCTACTAGCAAACTCAAAAGTGCATAATGTGATATCCAACTTTGGGTGTCATCCATTTCTTCTTCATTTAATTGCAATCAGGGAAGCTGTCCACTATTCCATAAGAGCAACAGTTTATTTCAATTATTCAGTGCAGTATCTAAAATGTAATTATCTTAATCAGATAG
The DNA here is from genome assembly GCF_019279795.1 of Protopterus annectens. Classification (NCBI taxonomy): domain Eukaryota; kingdom Metazoa; phylum Chordata; order Ceratodontiformes; family Protopteridae; genus Protopterus; species Protopterus annectens. Next base: position 307,051,030 of record NC_056727.1, read on the forward strand.
GGATGAAACTGCTACTTCAGTTAATTTAAGCCTCTGTTTTTTTTATAAGTTTGCTAAAAGAGATTCTGAATCTGCTTGATAGGATATGAAGGCAGCAAACTATCCAATTAAGTAGCAGGAAAGTGAACGGGAAACTTTACACACACACACACACACACACACACACATATATATATATATATATATATATACATACATACATACACACACATATACTTGTATGTATGTATGTATACATATATCTTGGGGCCATAGCTCTACCTCTTACCTTCAGAATCAGTGACAGAGACAGGAAACACTCATAGATAATCAGGGGTACATTTTTAAAATGTTAATACTATTAACTTCAGGTGCAGCATAAGATAATGAGAATTACCATGCATTTTCTGAAGTAAAATGAGACAAACTAATTATTGTCATTATGTGTTAAAGTGTAATCCATAAGCTTTTCTCCCAAAATTGCCAGTTTTAGGAAGGATTATGACAGACAGAGCAAAATTATGAGCCAAAATCAGAGAGAGTATTGACAGGTATTATAAGCACATACATTTGCACGCACAAACACATTTATTATACAAGTACACATTACATACATGTATCATTTCATTCTCTGATAGCCGTTTTACCCAGTTCTGGATCATAAGGAAAACGCATACTATATCATATCTCAGTTAGTACAAGGCAGAGAAACTAATTTTTCAGACATTACCAGTCTATGACAGGGGAGACCAACACATGCCTACAGGAAAATCTGGAGGTTCATCAGTACACCAATGGCATTATCTTTGGGATGCCAAATGAAAGCCCAGCACCTAGCAGAAATCAACAGGGGCACAGCCAAGAATTGAACTAAAGAGGGATCTAAGTCAGTGGAACCGGCATATGCCATACTGCATATATGACCATAACACCTCTTTTCTTTGGCTAAGAATTGAGCTAAATCTCCAGCCCTAAGTCTGGAATTTATTGGAGAAAACTGGCAAAGGATCCAAGGTATTGGGAGCAAATAACTAGTGAGGGAAAGGTAATAGAATGGGAAGATGCCAAGAATTTACTTGGACTGCAGATTAGAGATCGCCTTCCCTATCATGGATTGATATCAGAGTATAGGTAAAGAGAAAGAAATAGGGGGGGTCCTAAATGAAAGACCAGCACTGGTAGAGTTTTTAGTAGAATCTAGAACAGAAGCTGCTGTTAAAAAAAGAAATAATTCGTACAGTATATAAAATATTGTGTGGTAACTATAAGAATCAATCAGAGGATGTTAGAAAGGATTGAGAACTGAGATTGGATAAGCGATTCACAAAATAACAATTGGGGATATATTTATGTCTCCCAAATATGAAACCATCTAGAAAAGTTAGGATTTTTGCTTGGAAATATTTACATAGGTATTTTTATACCCCAAGTAGACTCAAGATAATTTTTACTAAGGTAGGCAGCAAATGTTGGAGGTGTAATGGGGAAGAAAGAGGCAATTGGGAACACATTTTCTGGAAGTTTAATGAAATGGAAGACTAACGATTTCCTGCAGACTACTCTATCAGAGATACTGGAAGAGCAAATTGGTGCATCTAGTGAAATTATCTTTCTAAGCTACAATATAGAATTGCAATAGCCTTAACATAGTAAGGCCTTGCCAAGTCTAATCATGGTGGCCACCAAAAAAACAATTACTAGAAAATGTAAATCAAAGTCTAAACCAAATTTACTAGTAGTAGTGGATATATAACAGAGATAAAACAACTGGAATTGGGTGGCTGCAGTGATGCAGCGGTTAGCGTTGCCGCCTCATGGCAAGAGGTTCTCCGGTTTGATCCTCGGCTGGGGTGCCTTCTGTACGGAGTCTGCATGCCCTCCCTGTGGTCGCGTGGGTTTCGTCTGGGTGCTCCAGTTTCCTCCCACATCCCAAAGGCATGCTGTAGGTGGCTCGGACACTCTAAACTGGCCCTAGGCATGAGTGTATGCATGTGTGTGCCTTCTGTGGAAGGTTGGGCGCTGGGCTGGCAACTCAACACTGTAAAACTCCACTGCCAATCATGAGTGGACAGGTGATCTGCTGTGGCGACCCCTAAAAGGGAAAAGCCAAAAGAAGAAGAAGAAACAGGTATGAGTAAATTATATAGAAAAATGGGAATTGTGGAAAAAAGAAGTTATGTACCTACCATAACGTTCCATGTTAGTTGTCTTCATCTCACCTTCCTTCTTGCTGTTTGGGATTGGAGCCGATCCTTGGCTCTGACTCAGCCATCTTCAATAGCTCGAGAGCTGTTTACTGGCTTGAGGCTACCCCTTATCCCATGATGCCTAGTGAAAGCTACCCAGATCTCGTTTGTAATAGCTAATCCCAGACATAAGTTGAGAAAACCAGTTATCTAAAAACTGGTTGTTCAATGCAACTAATTATAGAATAGGTTACGAAAAACCTGGCTAGAAGAACAATAAGGAAAAAAATACTCAACCAGTGAAAACAAGAACTCCTCTCAGTCCACTAGGATGGGGGAAGGAGGGAGGGACGCAAGAAGGAAGGCGAGATGAAGACAACTAACATGGAACGTTATGGTAGGTACATAACTTCTTTATGTTAAGTTGTCTATCTCGCCTTCGTTCTTGCTGTTTGGGACAGCGCCCCTAGCACCTAACATCCTGGGTGGCTCATTGGAACAGACTCTTCAGAACAGTGGAACCAAAGTCAGCTCTGCTCTGGGAGACCATATCCACCTTGTAATGAGAGATAAAGGCTGCACAGATTGAATCTATGGGCAACCTAGACTGAAAAGCTATGGAGGTGGCTAATGCCCTGGTAGAATGACCTTTTGGTTTAGCTGGTAACTCTTTATTCTGTAACTGGTATATAAAGGTAATAGTATTAGATAACCATCTGGATAAGGTCACTTTGGAAACTGGGACGCCTTGTTTGTTGAAGGCATAAGAGAGAAATAATTGATCTGACTTTCTTAGTTCTTTAGTTCTATGAAGGTAAAAACGCAATTGTCTGTGAACATCCAGTTGGTGGAGTTTGTATTCTACCTTGTTGCTGTGATTGAGAAAGAACACTGGAAGATCTAAGGATTGATTTAAATTGTTCTCTCAGCAGAATTTAGGAAGAAAGGATGAATTGGTCCTCAGAGAAACTCTGTCCTTGTGAAACACCAGGTAAGGAGGACAAACACATAGTGCTTGAAGTTCTAATACACACCTAGCTGAAGTGATAGCAACCAGAAAAAGTGTCTTCCAAGACAGAAACTTAAGGGAACATGATGCTACCGGTTCAAAAGGAGGCAAAATTAAGGAAGTTAAGACTAAATTAAGATCCTAAGGAGGAGGGGGATCTCTCACTGGAGGTCTAAGAAGAGATGTTCCTCTCAAAAAAGCCTTACAGAGCATATGAGACATGATGTTAGAATTCAACAATCCCATATGAAAATTTGAAATGGCCGCTAACTGTACTCTAATAGTAGCGGAAGCAGCACTGGACTGAAAAAGTTGTGCTAAAAATTCAAGAATTTCATGGACTGGGGCTGAGAAACGATCCACATTTTTAGACTCTGCCCAGTAAGAAAACCGTTTCCATTTACTAGCATACGTTTTTCTCATAGTAGACTTATGTGAGGAAACGATAATATCACGGACTGCTGGGGAGATACCGGGAAGCCTGGCTAATGTTGGAAGTGGAGTAAGCAAGCTGTAAGCTGGAGTGTTTGGAGGGATTGATGCAACCCGCCTGATTGATGAATCAGATTATCTGGAATCGGGTCCAGAATCCAGGGCTGATCGACAAGGTAGGGGTGCAGGAACAGAAACCATATCTGTCGAGGCCAGTAAGGGGCAATAAGGATCATTTTGCAACCCAACGATTTTGCTTTCTGTATGAGTCTTGGTATTAGGGGAAACGGGGGAAAAGCATAAAGGAGTCCCTGAGGCCAATCGTGGACTAAAGCATCTCTGGGTATGTGACCTGGAAGTGGAAGAAGGGAGAAGTAGTTGCTGCATTTGCTGTTGAGAGGGGTGGCAAACAGATCGCAGCAAGGCTGTAGTTGCAGAAGATAAGATCCGCAACTTCCTGATTCAGAGACCACTTTTAAGGCATGAGAATAGCTCTGCTGAGCCTGTCCGCTATAACGTTGGATCTCCCAGGGATGTGCGTCGCAATCAGAAAACGTTGGGAGGAAATCGCCCATTGCCACAGTCTGAGTGCCTCTCGACACAGGCGGTAGGACCTTGTTCCACCCTGTTTGTTGATGTACCACATCACTGACATGTTGTCTGTTTGAATTGCAATGGCCCCAGAAGGAAGAGAGTCTTGAAGGGCTTCCAACGCCAGAAGCACGGCTCTCATTTCTAGGACAGTGATGTGCAGGTGGTACTCATGAGGTTGCCAAGTGCCTTGGACTGTCCTGCCCAGATAATGCCCCCCCCCACCCTATCAGGGAGGTGTCCGTGGTCACTGTGGCTACCGGTGGAGGCTGTATGAAAGGTCTGCCCTGAGACACTAGTGGGGAGTCCATCCACCAAGACAGGTGCCTTTTGCATGTTTCTGTAATTAGGATCATGTGAGATATGGGAAGCTCCTGAAAGGACCACTGCGTGAAAAGTAGCCATTGAAGAATTCTCATGTGGAAACGCGCTAATGGAACTAGAAGAATGGCAGCTGCCATGGAGCCCAAAGCTTGAAGGACATATCTGACTTGAATCCTTTTGCTCTACATTAGGATTAACACTTGTTGACAAATTGTGGAAACTCTTTCCAGTGGTAATCTTGCAAACATTTCCCTTGTGTTTAATTCTGCTCCTATGTAAGTGATAGACTGACAGGGCAACAAGGCAGATTTTTCGAAATTTATTGTGATGCCTAGTTGAGTGCATGATGTGATTGCATAATCCCGCACTTGTAAGAGTTGATGCCTGGTGGTAGCAGTGAGGAGCCAGTCGTTTAGATATGGAAACACCTGGAATCCTTGACGTCTCAGGTGAGCCGTGACTACTGCCATACACTTGGTGAACACCCTGGGGGCTGAGGTGAGACCAAAGGGCAGAGCTCTGAACTAGTAATGACTGGCCCCTACCCGGAAGCAAAGAAATCTCCTGGAGCGTCTGCCCATCTTGATATGGTAGTACGCGTCCTGAAGATCTATCGAGCAAATCCAATTGTCCTGACCCAGAAAGGGTAGAATGGACTGTAGTGTGACCATCCGAAACTCTTCTCTTTGTACAGATTTGTTTAGTCTGCTGAGATCCAGAATTGGTCTCCAGTCCCCTGTTTTTTTGGTATCAAAAAGAATCCTGAATAAGTTCCGGATCCGAGCTGGTCTGCGAGGACTTCCTGAATGGCTCTTTTTTCTAGCAGTTTTGAAACTTCTATGACTGCTTGCTCCTTCAGATTGGGTTGAACATCTGGAAGGGCCTTTTTTGACAGTAAGGGGGATTGATGGAAGGGAATTTTGTAACCACCAGATATAATGGATAGTACCCATCTGTCTCTTGTTAAATTTTGCCAGGCTTTTGGATACAGTGAAAGACTTCCCCCCGACTGCCTCCAGAGGTGAGCAGCTGTGCAACCCTTCAGGGATGCTGAAAGGGCTTGCCAGAGAAGGATTCTCTGTCACCCTGGTTCTGTGGACCCCCTCTGTCATGAGGGCGGCATCTGTTATTGTTGTTTCCCCCTCTGCCTCTGGAGGAAAAATCACAACGTGTGTCAGGCAAGGATCCCTGGGATTTCCGGAGCCACATCTTCCCACTCTTCTGACCCTTGGGGTAAGGTCTAGAGGGAGTGGACAAATGGACTCCCACAGCAGAGAGAGTCTTGCCTTCTTGCTCACACCTGGTCAACGTGTCTTTCACCCGAGTGCCAAAGAGAAAGGAGCCATCAAAGGGAGTATTGGTGAAGGACACCTGAAAGGGTTCCGCAAACTGACACAGCCGTATCCAAGCATGTCTCCTGAGGGCCACACCTGTTCCAGCGGCTCTGCTCGCTCCATCGGCTGCATAGGAAATCAGCCTCATGGAGAAGTTGACTATGGAATTAAGAGTCGCCAGCTGGGAAGCTACTTTGGCTTGTACTCCCTCTGCTGTATGATCTTGAAGGGCATCTCCAAGCTCTTTCAGGAGACCCCTTTGAAGATGAGTAAAATGACATAGGTAGTTCAGGGACCTCATCGAGAAAGTCGCTGAAGCAAACATTCGCTTTCCGTATCTGTCCATCGTCCGAGACTCTTTGTTAGGAGGATGAACAGATGAAGAGGTTTCTGCTAACTCTTTCTTGGTGGCTGCTGCTACCACCATGGCATCAACAGGCACACATTTGGAAAGGAATTGTTTATCCTGGGGGGCTGTAATAAACTTGTTAGGTCTCCTTGGAGTTTGCTCCACAGTGTCTGGAGCTGACCAAGCCTTTAAAACCACCACAGACATGAGTGGGTCGAAAGGAGGAGAAACCCAGAAGATGGAAGGTCAGGAACCGAATGCGTCCAGGAATACAGACTCATCCTCGGTAGGGGCTAGGGAAGTCCAGTTCCCCCTCTGCCTAAGCATTTCAAGGATGTCCGAAAAGGAAACATCTTCAGAGGGGGACCTCGGGGACCCTTCCGATTCATCTAAGTCTGTATCTGAAGTGACAGACTCAGGGGAGTCAATGTGCTTCCTCTTGCACTTCTTCTTCCGAGGGGGCTCCTCTGAGTGATCAGGGGAGGCCTCGGAAGAAGAGGGAACACTCAATGTGGTGTCCTGGGGCATCGGTTCCCTACGCTTGGGGTCTGGAGGAGGAGCAAAGGTTGGCACAGACACTATGAGGGACGAAGCCGATGGAGCTGCTAGTGGAGCTGTTTCGGGGGACAGCACACTCCACATGACCTCAAAGGTGTCTTGACCTCGAGGTAGAGAAAGCTCCGGTTCTGAAGAAATAAGAATCTTTCTCCCCGCCGAGGGCGACGGCTCCGAGGCTGATGTTGGAGCCGAGCTCACCTGCACTGAAGCTCTGAGGGGGAGAACGGGGTCGGACAAGCGTCCGATGCCACTCCCCCCCTTGGAACAGACGACAGAGCCCTGGCTTCCAGATTCCTCGCTAGAAGGAACAATCGAGGTAATCAGAGCCGAAGTCGGAGCCAAAGGAGAGATGTTGATCGGAGCTGACGGTTCCACTACCGGCACACTAACGACCTCTGGCTCCGAACTCAATGGAGTCGGAGGAGGAATGGAAATAGAGGTGGTTGGAGCCAATACCTGTTGAGGTGGGCTGGATAGTAATTTAGCTAGTGCCTGTGACTTAAGAAACCTACTTACTACTCTCTCCACGCCATGATCCGAAAGCCTAGAGGATCGAGAGGAGTGTGAAGAATGGTGGCTACGTTCACTTTGTAATAATGGTGACCGAGGCACCGAGTGGATTGACTCTAAAGAAGGGACCTCAGTCTCTTATGGCTCAGTGACGGCTCCGAAACATCTGATGGAGCTGACAGAGGAGTTGTCTTGTCGGTGCCAGCTGGAACCGACATACTTGGTTGTTCCAGTACAGAAGTCGGCAAGGTGGAGCCGACGGTTTGACAGATTTAGGGGATTTCACTGGCTGAGAACTCTTTGCCGGTGAATCCTGAGGCTTCAATAAACCCCGAAGGATTAATTTGTTTCTGCGCTCCTGCAGGACCCTTGGACTAAAGGCATGGCAAACAGAACAAGAGTCCTGCAGGAGAACAGCGCCCAAACAATAAACGCAACTAGTGTGCCCATCTGTCAGAGACATTTTCTGACAGCATGAGTCATACTTTTTGAAGCCAGAAACTTTTGTATCCTTGGACATAACTTTACCACTACACACAATCCAAGTACCACAATACAGACAGACAAAAAATAGAACAAGAGTCCTGCAGGAGAACAGCGCCCAAACAATAAACGTAACTAGTGTGCCCATCTGTCAGAGACATTTTCTGACAGCATGAGTCACACTCTTTGAAGCCAGCCAGAAATTTTCGTATCCTTGGACATAACTTTACCACTACACACAATCCAAGTACCACAATATAGACGGACAAAAAATCTCTACACTACTAAATGAACACAACAGTTTTTGTTTTTTTTTTATACAGTAAAAAGGAAGGGAAGGAGAGCCTCTAAGTTAAACGGCTGTCCTAAGGGGGGGAGGGGAGAACTCTGTAATTTAAACGAGTTCTTAAGAAAAAAGGGACTGCGGAAAAAAGCGACGTCCACAAACAACACCTACAGAGAATAAAACTATAAGGGGAAGTATACACTAGTTTTAAGAAGTTTAAACACATATAATTATATAAATATACAAAAGTATACAAGCCTGAGCCAGAAAAGACACACCTCGTAGCTGAAGCAGCAAACGAGATCTGGGTAGCTTTCACTAGGCATCATGGGACAAGGGGTAGCCTCGAGCCAGTAAACAGCTCTCGAGCTATTGAAGATGGCCGAGTCGGAGCCGAGGATCGTCTCCAATCCCAAACAGCAAGAACGAAGGCGAGATAGACAACTTAACATCAATACGTACAGGGGAAGAATGAAGTTTAAAAGAAGGAAGGATTTGAATGAGCTATGTAATGTTTGACTGGCAATGACTGGGTAAATTATAAGTGATGTATAATGTCTGCAACTAAAATTATGTCAATATGGTTTTTGATGAATAACACTTGCAACTAAGAATATGTCAATATGTTTTGTTTTCATTTATATAAATGTATGATTGTCTATGTCATAAGTGATAACATATCTGTATTTTAAGATTGTCTAAAAAGTTTCTTGTTTAAAAAAAAAAATGAACTCCAGCCCCATGCTTGACTGTCAGGCCTGGGCAAAAAAGAAAGTGTTTGGAAGTCTCAGTCTGGAATTTGCTTTCCACACACAAGGCAATTATTTCTCTTAGAAAACATCTAATTATATAACCCAGTGAAAACAAGAAATGGTTCCCCAACAGGGCACTTAACTTTAGATCTCTGGCACAGACTACAAACCAGATGCTTTGGGCTAAGACGGAAAGAGAAAAATGATAACATGACACTGGCCAATGACCCTTATTTCCAGGTGTCCTAAGATCAGGCACAAGGCAACTACCAGCCTAGGAGAATGGGATGAAGCCTCTGGTACTTGGGCAAAGGACTACCACAGCAAGGATATCCTACTTTCATTACTGCAGCAGTGAAACAGGATCAATATCTAGACAGTCAACCTCTCAGAGGCACAACATTAACAGTTACAAGAATGCGTGTGCTTGTGGGGTCTTCAAGTAACCTGAATAGTATGTTCGGAACACCACCCTTTTCTATGTATTTATTTTTGATAGACTGTCACCTCTGGTTATCAGATGCATGGTGTTGGCATTTATACCCTGGATCTCCCTCTATTACTGTTCAGGTTCAACTGCTCACTTCTTCAAAAAAAGTACTATAAACCTCCACTCTGTAAGGGTGGGATATGTTGCAGGATCCCAACAAGAAGACATGGTGGAGTTTTGTCACTTCAGGCATCACTTAAAATGCCTTTGATTTTGTTGTTAATCTAAATCTTCCCAGCATGTTAGAAGACTCTTCCTGTCGTCAAACAATGGGTACTAAGAAGGAAATGTGCAAGCCTATGAAATGAAGACTCACTCAAACTGCTTACCTGTCTTGCTTGCACTACTGGCCAGTACTTCTTCATTAATGGCTCCATTTCTCCACCAAAATTGTGACATTTGAATACACAGAGCAAAACCCCACATCCTCCCACTTAAGAGAAATAAGCAGGCAAGGCTTCAACATCCATCTCTCACCTCTCATTGGCTCATCCACTTATAAATCACCCATAGGTCATCTGGGTCATAATCATGATTTCATGCCTTATACCCTAAACTATGCACTTTCTTTATTATGCCACTGTTCACCTGACAATAACAGTCTCAATGCACAATACAAAATGATTTTTGGTGTAGGCTCCAGAAATGCTTCTTCACACACAGCTAACCGCAGATGTCTGTCAGCACAATTCACGTCTGTCATCTTGCCCCAATATCTCATGCAGAGGTTAATAAGCAGGCAGAAATCAATCCTTGTCCACTGTCTATGAGTGAAGAGTGGGCCACAGTATGTTTATTCCAGCTCCTCCCAGCTTAATCTCTGACATTCTAACTGCTAATGCCACAACCAGTAATTATTCTGTGTATTGAGACTACCCCTATAAGCACTTTATTTAAAATGTGAGTTTCATTACCTTTTTTACATTTTTAAGGTAGTATCCCGAATCGTGCATATGTTGTTTAAACATTTTACATATATCTTGATTTTTTACACCACTTCCTTTTGAAGTCTGTTTACAGTTACTGCATCATAATATTGACCTATTTTGTTCCCTCTTTGCCCACTTGCTCTCTATGTATTTTTCTTCTGAGTAAATACTTCTCTCTGAGGAGAGACCACCTGCGGTCATCTTCTCAGTGGAATGAAGAGAAACTAAAGTTTTGGGATTTGTTGACCATCAGTCCATTATAAATGAGATTTTGTTTGGTTTTCTTACTGACTGAACAATCCCTACCCCAAAAGAGAAAAACATGGGCTTACTTTGTGCTAATGCTGGCATCCAAGAATGAGTCACCACACACGGGTGTGATGTGGCACATATGGCACACTACCCATTTAGCTTGCTTTCTTTCCTCGCTTGTCTAACCCAGGGTTAGCCTCTGCCAAAAAGAACGCATGACTCTTCCTGCCAAAGCGACTAGATGAAGCCAGTATATATAAAGCAAAGGTAGATGCTATGCTTCACTACCAACAGTCTGGCTAATAATGTTATCAAACATGACAAACATTTATTTTTTCAGCCTGTACACTGTACCATACAAATAAATTAACATGCAAAATGCCATAGTGGTATCTGGTAATTAAGTTTGTGGTCAGTCTGGTTAGTTTTTGGGTCGATGCTGACTGATAGAAACATGCTTGTGCTGCAAGCAAGTATAGGTGCAACTTGTGTTCATATGACATGTAATATGCCAGTACATGAAAAAAAAATGGAAGACTGTGCAAACAAATATGGGATGCAGACTTGTACTGTTAATGATATTGTTTCTTTGACATACTTCTCAACTGTACATATTTTTGCAGAATGTCCAGATCTGGCAAACCAGTGAGAAATGCAGTCATTAAATAATGATGGGCATTTGATTTACCGTTTTCATATCCTTAAGAAAATGCACGCTAATGCAAAAAGTACAGTTTTGTACCTACCATAAATGTAGATGTCCGAACTGGATAGCATCTGCAGTCATAACAACTGGGTTGTCCTGTCGTCAGGCAGCCCTTCGGTCGGCCAGATTCCAAAGTCCGGGTCCGGCTTCGGCTGATGTCGCACTTCACCCGACGTCATCTCTGCTGGTCTTCGGGTATAAAGGCATCAGCCGACGCCATTTTCTTCAGTGTTTCTTGCCCCAGATGCCAGTTGCCCTCTTGGAAGGCTAAATTTTGGGTAAAAATGCCAATGTTTCCCAAGGGATAGAAGGCAAACACAAAAAATAAGCATGTATGTACATATATACAAACAAATACACCATAAGAGACTCCCCACCAGCTAGCTATTAGGAGGGTAAATACCTAGGAGTACCACAGAGGGAAGGAGGGAGGGTAATCCTGACTGCAGATGCTATCCAGTTCGGACATCTACATTTATGGTAGGTACAAAACTGTACTATGTCCTTCATGGATGCATCTGCAGTCATAACAACTGGGTAGAATACCATAGCCAACTAGGGAGGAGGAAGAATAGATTATGGTGTGGTTAGGATCCCTTGCAGTACAGCAGTGGCAAACCCTGCTCGGGATCTGGAATACAGAGGTAAATTATAATGCTTGGCAAATGTATGCACGGAGGTCCAAGTAGCCGCCTCAATAATGTCCTTGGTTGCCACTCCTCGTGAAGAAGGCTGTGGTAGTGGCTGTTGCTCTTGTAGAATGAGGTCGATGTTCTGTGGAATTGGTTTTCCATGGAAGGAGTAACAGAATCGTATGCAATTTCCTATCCATTTGGAGATTGTCTGTTTGGAAATTGCTTTTCCTTCCCTTCCTGTTGCATAGGCTACAAAAAGCTGGTCAGTTTTTCTGTTACTTTTTGTTCTGTCCAGGTAGTAGCGTAGCTGTCTGTGTACATCCAAGGTATGCAGCATTCTTTCCCCTCTGTTTTGTGGGTTGGGGAAGAAGGTAGGTAGGTGGATTGCCTGGTTTAAGGACACTCTGGATACCACCTTAGGCATAAATGTAGGATTAGTCCTCATGGACACTCTGTCTTGGTAGAAGATTAGGAAGGGTTGTACTGCCATTAGGGTCTGAAGTTCAGAAACCCTCCTTGCTGAGGTTATTGCCAGTAGGAAAGCAGTTTTCCATGAAAGATGCTGTAGGTCTGCTGTTGCTGCTGGTTCAAAGTGCAGTGTCAACTTTTCTAGCACAAAGTTCAAATCCCAAGCTGGCAGTGGTGGTTTCCTAGGAGGTTTTACATTCTTGATCCCTCTGAGGAACTGCCTGAGTAGAGGATGTGAGAAGACAGGTGGATCAAAGCTGTATTCTGCTGAAATAGCTGATGCATGTATCTTGATGGAGGAATAGGACAGGCCTGTATGTAGAAGCTCTGCCAAGTACTCCAGAATGTTAGCCATATCTATATTCGACACATCCTTCCCTCTTTCAGCACTCCAAATGACAAACCTTTTCCATTTCCCTGCATAGTTCCTTCTTGTTGAAGGTCTGCGGGCTTCAAGGATAATGTCTTTAACCCTTTGGGAGAGATCTGGAATAGTTGCTGCTATGTGATGTGCCATGCAGTCAGCTGCAACGTTTTTAGGTTTGGATGCATGATGCTGTAGTTGTTCTGAGTTAACATCAAAGGCATCAGAGGTATTGACCACATTTTGTCCCGAGACATGCTCCTCAGCAATGGGTACCAGTGTTGTCTTGGCCAATTTGGAGCTATCAGGATTATCCTTGGACGTTCCTCCTTGATTTTTAGTAATACCTTGTGTATCAAGGGAAGAGGTGGGAATGCATATGCTGTCAGGCCTTTCCAGCTGAAGGAGAGCGAATCCACTTTTGATGCAAGTGGATGGAATGTCCTTGTGCAGAATTTTTTGAGCTGGTGGTTGAGAGGGGAAGCGAATAGATCTATCTGTGGCATTCCCCATTTCTTTGCGATGGTCTTGAAGATGTCCGGGTGTAGCATCCATTCGTGAGCATCCGAGGTGGTTCTGCTTAACATGTCTGCTAGAGTGTTCTCCTTTCCCGGTACAAACATTGCCTGTAACTCTGTAACTGGATGTTGTAGCTGAGTGCCAGGTTCCAAAGGTCCAAAGTCATTCTGCATAGGGGGTATGAATGAGTGCCTCCCTGTTTGTTGATGTACCACATGATTGTGGTGTTGTCTGTCCTTATCATCAAATGGCCTTCTTTGAGAAATGGTCTGAATTTTTGGATTGCCAGTTTTACTGCCAGCATTTCTTTTAGGTTGATGTGCAGGTGAAGCTGGTCCTGCGTCCACAATCCTTGCACGCATTTGTCCAGCATGTGAGCCCCCCATCCTAGGTCTGAGGCGTCTGTTGTGATGGTTTGGCTTGCTTGATATTTGTGAAAGGGTAAGCCTGGGTTTGACTGGCATGCTTGAGCCCACCATAGGAACTCCTGTTTTAGGCATGGAATTAGTGGAATTTCTGCTTCTAGGCTGTGCCTGTGTTGGGACCATAAATTCTTTAGGTACCACTGTAGTTTTCTCATATGCAGTCTGGCATGTGGAACCAAGATTATGCATGATGCCATGAAGCCCAAGGCCTGCAGAACTTTTCTTGCTGTTAGCTTGCTGTGGTTTGTTAGTGCCAAGAAGTAAAGAGGGAGATCTTTTGTTTTTCTGCAGTTAGGAATGCCATTTGTTTTACTGTGTCCAATTCAGCCCAAGAATGTCCTTGTTTGGGATGGAATCAGCCTTGATTTTGCAAATTGACTGTGTATCCCAGTGCTTGTAGCAAGTAAATGACCCTTTGTAAATCTGTTGTCAGCTTGCTTTTGTTGTCCCTTGTAGCAGGCAGTCGTCCAGGTATGGATAAATTTGGATTCCCTGTAGTCTGCAGTGGGCGATTACTGATGCCAGGCATTTTGTGAATACTCTGGGCGCAGTAGATAAGCCAAAGGGCAATGCTGAGAATTGATAGTGCTCTGATCCTGCAAGAAATCTGAGGTATCTTCTGCAAATTGGTCGAATGGGGACGTGCAGGTATGCCTCCTTGAGATCTAGAGTTACCAGCCAACACTCCTTGCCCAGCATGGGAAGAAGTTGCTGTAGGGTCAGCATCTTGAATTTTGGGACAATGATGTATGTGTTTAAGGTGGACAGATCGAGAATAGGTCTCCAACTTTTTCCTTTCTTGGAACTAGGAATAGTCTGGAGTAGAATCCTTTGCCTTGCTCTGTTATTGGTACTCTTTCCACAGCTCTCATCTTTGTTAATTGCATTATCTGCTGTAGAGCTTCTGTTTTTTGATTTGGAGGTAGGTTTGGCATTCCTCTTTTGACTGGTATAGTGTGGAAGTGGAACCGGTAACCTTGGTCTATGGTTTGCAAAATCCACTTGTCTTTTGTGATATAGTGCCAGTTCTTTGAAAATAAGGTTCATTTTCCGCCTAAGGGTGCTGCTATTTGTTCCCTGGTAGGCGGAGTCAGAATCAAGTCACTGTGATTGCCCTGTTGTAGTGGTAGTGGCTGTGCCTGTGTCTCTGTTATTACCTTGCCACTGCCGTCCTCTGTAGGCACCCCCTCTGGATTGATTTCTGCCTCTGGAACGTCTATTCCTGCCCCTTTGGGATCTTGTGGAGTCAGGAAAGGACCAATTTTGGCAGGCCAGTTCCTGCTAAACCTTGGGGGCTGAACCTGCAAGAAATCTTTAACCGTTTGTACAGATTTTGCCTTTTCTTCCATTTTCTTCATTACCTGCAGGGCAGGTGTACCAAACAAACTGGTCTTATCCATAGGAGCATCTAATAACTTAGCTTTAACATGATCCGGTAAAACTTGTTCCTTCAGCCATGCATGTCTTCTTATCACTGTGCCAGTCATGGCTGATCTAAATGAAGCCTCCAGTGCATCATAGCCACATTTTAAGGAATGGTTACTAACCTGTTGTATGTTATTTACCATTTCTAATAGATTTTCTTATCTATAGAGTCATCAGAGGATAGCTTTTAGTTAACTGATCAAGCATAAACTCTTGGTATTGTATCATGTGAAACTGACAGTTTAAAGCTCTAGCTGAGAGAGTAGCAGAGGTGTAAACCTTTTTGCCCCATCTGTCTAAAGACCTGGCTTCCCTTTCAGAAGGAATAGGGTTTTTTGCAGTGGTTGAGGCTACTGCCTTAGGGCCCTGGGATATAGTTTGGGGTCTGCAAGAGGGGCCTTGTATAGGTGATGATGAGTGTCTGGCACCCTGTAAAATCTATCTGGTTTGGCAGGTGCTGGAGGTAAAGAATCTGGTGCAGTGCAAACATCATTAAATGCATCGTCCACAACAGAGAGGACAGGAGGTATAGCTAAGGGCCTGTGTTGTGGTAGGTGCAGAAAAGTCCTAAGTCTTTTTCTGGAGCCTGAAAAATCCTGTTCCTGCCATTGGAATTGTTCTCTCATGGCATGTAAGGTTACCCAAAGGAGAATTCTTCTGGTGGGGAAGCAGCTGGAATGGATTCTTCAGCATCTGAGTCCTCAAAATTGGAGAAAGGAGCCTCTGGCTGGTCTGTAATATCTGAGTCTTCCGCAGAATCATCAGAGGACACAGGCTCGAGGGGCTCTGATCTAGGTCTCTTTTCTGGGGGCTGAGAGGCCCTGTCTGGGTGAGATTGAGATCCCCTAATTAAGGATATTAAATCTTCTGCCAGAGTAAGCATTTGTGAACTAGAAGTGGGCCTGGTTGAGGGGGGTTTAACAGGCACTGACTTAGTAGATTTGGCTGCTTTAGCCCTGGCGAAGGCCTTAATAGACATGGCTGCAGGAGGCCTAGCAGCACCACGTGCTGGGGTAGAGACATCCAAAGGGATGGTGTCTGATAAGTCATTAGTAACCACTGTAGTAGGTAAAATTTCTGAGGCCAATTCAAGTAAGGTAACCGGAACCTCAGTAGTAGTCATTGATTCGGCTGTACTCTGATCAGTTTTCGGTTTCGCCGAAACCGAGACACTCGCGTTTGCTTAACCATGGTTTCGCCGAAACCGCTGACCGCAGTGTCGGTCTTTTCTTTGCGCTTTTAACACTTTGGGTAGTCGGAGGATCCGACGGCATAATGTACGCAAATTCAGAGCGAAAAACTGTTCAGCAAACTCCGACCGACGCCTAAGCGTTATCGGTTGAAAGAAGCACAGGCCGAACAGGCTGCTACGCCGTGGTCTGGGCCTAAACAAGGCAAACAGTAAGAGTGGAAATCTTTATGAGGTATTTGTTTCCCACAAGTTAAACAGTTATTGACTTTTTCTGACATCGGCTGAGGCAAGAAAGAGTCCCCAACGGGTACTTAGCTTTAGAAGTCTTGAGAGTATTCGGTAGTAGTAATCTCTGGATCTCACCGCCCGGCACTTGCGCACACCTTCTGCTTCAGGCGCCACGCCGCAAGAAAGACCGAAGAAATGGCGCCGGCTGATGCCTTTATACCCGAAGACCAGCAGAGATGACGCCGGGTGAAGTGCGACATCAGCCGAAGCCGGACCCGACTTTGGAACTGCCGACCGAAGGGCTGCCTGACGACAGGACAACCCAGTTGTTATGACTGCAGATGCATCCATGAAGGACATCCTGCTATTCTAGCAACTTTCTAAGCTTAAAAGAGCAATAATTAAAAAATGTCCCTATTTTTGGGCCTTTGTCCCCATTATTTTAGGCTTTGTAAAGATTTCTTGTGCCAACAGGTTGAAACGTATGCATGACAGTGTTCCATATTCACCTATGATTCACAAAAATTGCAATTGTAAATGAATACATCTGTTTGCAAAAACACATAACCATTTTCCAAGAAGCAACTACTCAAAGGGAAAATGTGCTCACTGTCCATCTTCCAGGCTTAAAACTGCATTTACAATTATGACATACCTATATTATGTTGAAAGAAGCATGTAAGACTATTGGAAAATAAGTTAAGAATCATAGTAATTATTTGTATTGTTTTCTCCATTACAAGGACGGTGCAGTGGTAGCGTTGTCACCTCACAGCAAGAGGTTCTCCGGTTCGATTCTCGGCTGGGGTGCCTTCTGTGCGGAGTCTGCATATCTTCCCTGTGTTCGTGTGGGTTTCCCCCAGGTGTTCCGGTTTCCTCCCATGTTACAAAGACATGTGTCTGGAGCATTTCTCCCCGGGCCTCTGCTGAAAATTGGCTCATTCCAAGTCGGACTTTCCCGGTTAACAAATGTTAAATAATTAAATAAAATAAAAAAAATAAAAGTGGAGTGGTACCCATCCTTTGGATACACAGGACTGCTGTCAAGGCTTGCTCAAATACTAGAGACTTTTTCCCCCTCCTCTAGGCCAGGCAAACATTCTCCCCTCTGACATCAGGGTATGAGAGTTGTTGGCTGGCACCATGATATCAGGTCCTTCTTGCCCCCCCACACACACACACGCACACACACAAGGACTGGAGCCATTATCTCTGAGCCCTAGGCCAGGAGCACATAACTCCCATATACTGTTCCTAGCAGGCAAAGGTTATGGAGATATGAAGAGTGGAATAAATGAGGAGGTGACCTAAAAGGGTGCCCACCCAAACCACAACTAATACAGAGGGGATGGAAGGAGGAAAGACTACTGCAACATGGAAGACACTCTAACATCTACATTTATGTTAAGTAGTCAACTGTACATTGCTTGTTGTGTTTCCATGTTGCAGCAATAACTACCTGGGAGGGTTTTCAAAGCTGGATGGTTGTTGGGATGAAACTAGGAAGAGGACAGCAGGCCCTGCAGAACTGCAGAGCTTAATTCAGTCTGGTTCTAAAGGAAGGTGACAAGTTGTAGTGGATGGTATATATGTGTGGCCTGTTGGTCAGGTAACTACTACCAGAATTTCTTTGGTGGGAACTCCTTTAATGAAGGCAGCTGAGGCTCTGGTAGAATATTTTTTAATTTGGTCTGTCACCTTCTTACTGTAATAAAATCTGATGCACTTAAGAAATCCACTTGGAAACAGTCTGTTTCCTAAAAGATTTACCTAATTTATTCAGAGTGAAGGCCACTAAATGTCATTCGGAGTTTCTGAAACGTTTTGCCCAGGTAATATAAGTTGCCTGTGCACATCCAAGGATTGCAAACTTTTTTCTTCCATATTCTGTGGGTTTGGGAAGAAGACAGGAAGATGTATGGTCCAATTTAGGGAGAGTTTAGTAACCACCATGGGCATAAAAGTAGACTTAGTTCTGACAGCAAACCTATCTGGATGAAATCTAAGGAAAGGCTCTTTTTACACATCAGCAGCAAACAGATTCGTTAAGCTGAGGTGGTTGCCACTAACAATGCAGTTTTCCAAGATAAGAATTTGATGTCTGCAGAGGGTTCTTGCTCATTGGGCAGTAGGGTGAGCTTTGCCAGTTAAAAACTGAGATCCCAGGAAGAGGCAGGGGCTCTCTTGGGTGGCCTACGATGGATGATACCTTTAAGGCATTGTTTCATAACAAGGTGTGAAAGTATAGGGGGTTGCATGGGAAGGCAGCCTGAGATGGAAGAGGTATGAATCTTGATGGACTTACAGGATGGGGCCTTTTGTGAAAAATTCAACCAAAAAGGTTAGACCAATGGTAGATTTGCCAACAGAGGTTGCTGGTCCTTGTTCTACTAGCACCAAACAGTAAATCTTTCCCATTTTGAGATATGTGATTTTCTTGATGCTGAGCTTCCTAACCTTTTTCAAAACAGATAAGATGTCTTTGTTGAAAATCTGAACATGAAGGGGAAGAATCATATTATCCAAGCTGCAAACTTCAAGGTGGTCAGATTGGAGTGTATGGTTGCTTCTTTGTTCTCGGTCAAGGGATCAACCTTATGCGGAAGCAGCTAAGGTTCTTGTGTGCTCATATTGTATAACAGGGGGGAAAAAGTGCTACTTTGGCCAAAAGGGTGAAATTATGATCATCCTTAGCCCTTCCTCCTGATCTTTATTTGTAACCTAGGGATGAGAGGTATGGGAAGAAAAGCAATTAAAAACAGACCTGTCCATGGGAAGCAGAAGACATTCATCCTTCAGTTACAGTTGTCCTTGGACCTTGAGAAATACTTTGTTAGTTGTCTGATTTCTTTTGAGACAAAAAGGTCTACTTGTTAGTCACTCCACAACCTTGTGATCTTTGAGCAAATGGTCTTTTTCAGCATCCATCCATGAGGATCTGTGGCAGACATGCTTAGGTGGTTGGTGTACCAAATTTTTGTTCTTCAATGGGAGGTACTGTGCTTAGCTTCATAGGTTTAGAGGTAAGTACTAGCTAGCTGCCCTTGCAGACCATTTTAAGCCTAGCTAATTTCCCTTTTTTATGCTCAAAATAATCTATCCCATTTAGTTATTGATTGGCCTTACCCATTCCATGGTCAATAAATAGAAGTTATGTTCTTACCATAACGTTCCATGTTAGTTGTCCTCTTCTCGCCTTCTACCTTGCTGGATGGGGTCAGAGCCGAACTCGGCCCCGACTCGGCCACTCTAAAAGCTCGAGAGTTGGTTCCACCGCCTCGAGGCTGCCCCTATATCCCACAATGCTAGGCGTGAATTACCTCAGATCTCGTTTGTGAGCTAGGCCCAGCTAAAAAAATAACCAGGAATACTGGAAAATTTCCACCTCTAAAAACAAAGGGAAGAGAAAGGGTGACCTAAGCCTGACTCTAGGAAATATGCACAGCAGAGCATATACCTATCGCAAAGAGGTGTTAGAAAGAGAGGTCACAATCAAACTCCTCTAGATCTGTCCAGGCCAGGGGGAAGGAGGGTGGGACGTAAGAAAGAAGGCGAGAAGAAGACAACTAACATGGAACGTTATGGTAAGAACATAACTTCTATATGTTAAGTTGTCTATCTCGCCTTCATTCTTGCTGGATGGGACCTTTTGTCCCGGTGGCCTAACGGAACAGACTCTTGAGAACAGTGGAACCAAAGTTAGCTCTATGCCTAGAAGTTAAATCCAACTTATAATGAGAAACGAAAGTGTGAGGAGTAGCCCAAGTAGCCGCTGCACAAATGGTGTCAATAGGCAGTCTGTCTTGGAAGGCTATAGAAGTAGCCAAAGCTCTGGTGGAATGGGCTTTAGGTTTGTTAGGCAGCTTTTGGTGTCTAATTTCATAAACAAGGGAAATCAGAGATGTTAGCCATCTAGATAATGATACCTTTGAAACTGAAAGTCCCTTTCTGCCTTCTGCATAGGAGACAAACAGCTGGTCAGATTTTCGGAATTGTTTGGTTCTATCCAAATAGTACCTTAACTGATGATGAACATCTAGCCAATGCAATTTTTGTTCAGACCTATTAGAATATTCTGGAAAAAACACAGGGAGGTCAATGCTTTGATTTAGGTTAGACGTCGAGGCTATTTTAGGTAAAAAAGACGGGTTGGTTCGTAAAGATACCCTGTCCTTATGAAACAACAGATAAGGAGGTCGACTGCTGAGTGCATGAAGTTCTGAAACTCTTCTAGCTGAAGTAATAGCTACCAGAAAGAGAGTCTTCCATGATAGCAATTTTAAAGAACAGGAGACTGCAGGTTCGAAAGGGGGAAGAATCAAAGAACTAAGAACTAAATTTAGGTCCCAAGGAGGAGGAGAATTTCTTATAGGAGGTCTGAGTAGAAAAACTCCTTTCAAAAAGGCTTTGCAAAGCTTGTGGGACATTATGGCAGACTCTGAAATGCCCACATGAAAGTTAGAAATAGCTGCCAATTGAACTTTAAGAGTAGAAGGAGATGAACCTGCATGAAAGAGTTCAGCTAGAAAATCAAGGACCATTTGGATGGAAGCAGTGAAAGGATCTATGTCCCTTCCTTGAGCCCTACAGGCTAAACGCTTCCACTTACTCAAATAAATCTTTCTAGTGGAAGATTTATGTGAAGCTATCAAAATATCTCGAACAGAGTGGGATATTTGAGGAAGCCTGGCTAATGTTGGAATTGGAGGAACCAAGCAGTGAGGTTCAGAGAGGAAGGAGCAATGAAACTGACCCGACTGATGGATCAAAAGATCTGGAACTAGGTCCAGATGCCAAGGTCGCCCAACAGAAAATGATGTAAAAAGGGGAACCAAACCTGTCGAGGCCAGTAAGGAGCAATGAAGATCAACGAGGCCTTCTGAGCGATAGCTTTCTGTATCACTTGAGAGATTAGTGGGAAGGAGGAAATGCATACAGAAGTCCCGGGGCCAAACTTGGCCTAGAGCGTCTCTGCTGGGCTGGCCTGGTAAACGGAATAGGGTGAAATAATCTCTGCCCTTGGTGTTTTGGGGAGTAGCAAAAGGTCGCAGCAAGGCTGAGCCCACTTGAGAAAAATTTCTCTCACAACAGAGTCTTTCAGAGACCACTGTGAGGCATGAGGATAGCTCTGCTCAACTTGTCCGCGATTTGATTGGACTTCCCGGATGTGCGTTGCTATCAGAAAACGCTGAGAAGAAATCGCCCATTGCCACAGTCTGAGTGCTTCTCGACACAGGGGTAGGACCTGGTTCCGTAATCTCTGGATCTCACCGACCGGCACTTGCGAACAGCTTCTGCTTCAGGCGCCACGCGGCAAGAAAGACTGAAGAAAATGGCGTCGGCTGATGCCTTTATACCGAAGACCAGCAGAGATGGCGTGGGGTCAAGTGCGACATCAGCGAAGCGGACCCGGACTTTGGAATCCGGCCGACCGAAGGGCTGCCTGACGACAGGACAACCCAGTTGTTATGACTGCAGATGCATCCATGAAGGACATCCTGCTATTCTAGCAACTTTCTAAGCTTAAAAGAGCAATAATTAAAAAATGTCCCTATTTTTGGGCCTTTGTCCCCATTATTTTAGGCTTTGTAAAGATTTCTTGTGCCAACAGGTTGAAGCATTATGCATGACAGTGTTCCATATTCACCTATGATTCACAAAAATTGCAATTGTAAATGAATACATCTGTTTGCAAAAACACATAACCATTTTCCAAGAAGCAACTACTCAAAGGGAAAATGTGCTCACTGTCCATCTTCAGGCTTAAAACTGCATTTACAATTATGACATACCTATATTATGTTGAAAGAAGCATGTAAGACTATTGGAAAATAAGTTAAGAATCATAGTAATTATTTGTATTGTTTTCTCCATTACAAGGACGGTGCAGTGGTAGCGTTGTCACCTCACAGCAAGAGGTTCTCCGGTTTGATTCTCGGCTGGGGTGCCTTCTGTGTGGAGTCTGCATATCTTCCCTGTGTTCGTGTGGGTTTCCCCCAGGTGTTCCGGTTTCCTCCCATGTTACAAAGACATGTGTCTGGAGCGTTTCTCCCCGGGCCTCTGCTGAAAATTGGCTCATTCCAAGTCGGACTTTCCCGGTTAACAAATGTTAAATAAATAAATAAAATAAAAAAAAATAAAAGTGGAGTGGTACCCATCCTTTGGATATACAGGACTGCTGTCAAGGCTTGCTCAAATACTAGAGACTTTTTCCCCCTCCTCTAGGCCAGGCAAACATTCTCCCCTCTGACATCAGGGTATGAGAGTTGTTGGCTGGCACCATGATATCAGGTCCTTCTTGCCCCCCCACACACACACACGCACACACACAAGGACTGGAGCCATTATCTCTGAGCCCTAGGCCAGGAGCACATAACTCCCATATACTGTTCCTAGCAGGCAAAGGTTATGGAGATATGAAGAGTGGAATAAATGAGGAGGTGACCTAAAAGGGTGCCCACCCAAACCACAACTAATACACAGGGGATGGAAGGAGGAAAGACTACTGCAACATGGAAGACACTCTTAACATCTACATTTATGTTAAGTAGTCAACTGTACATTGCTTGTTGTGTTTCCATGTTGCAGCAATAACTACCTGGGAGGATTTTCAAAGCTGGATGGTTGTTGGGATGAAACTAGGAAGAGGACAGCAGGCCCTGCAGAACTGCAGAGCTTAATTCAGTCTGGTTCTAAAGGAAGGTGACAAGTTGTAGTGGATGGTATATATGTGTGGCCTGTTGGTCAGTTAACTACTACCAGAATTTCTTTGGTGGGAACTCCTTTAATGAAGGCAGCTGAGGCTCTGGTAGAATATTTTTTAATTTGGTCTGTCACCTTCTTACTGTAATAAAATCTGATGCACTTAAGAAATACACTTGGAAACAGTCTGTTTCCTAAAAGATTTACCTAATTTATTCAGAGTGAAGGCCACTAAATGTCATTCGGAGTTTCTGAAACGTTTTGCCCAGGTAATATAAGTTGCCTGTGCACATCCAGGGATTGCAAACTTTTTTCTTCCATATTCTGTGGGTTTGGGAAGAAGACAGAAAGATGTATGGTCCAATTTAGGGAGAGTTCAGTAACCACCATGGACATAAAAGTAGACTTAGTTCTGACAGCAAACCTATCTGGGTGAAATCTAAGGAAAGGCTCTTTACACATCAGCAGCAAACAGATTCGTTAAGCTGAGGTGATTGCCACTAACAATGCAGTTTTCCACGATAAGAATTTGATGTCTGCATAGGGTTCTTGCTTATAGGGCAGTAGGGTGAGCTTTGACAGTTAAAAACTGAGATCCCAGGAAGAGGCAGGGGCTCTCTTGGGTGGCCTATGATGGATGATACCTTTAAGGAATTGTTTCATAACAAGGTGTGAAAGTATAGGGGGTTGCATAGGAAGGTAGCCTGAGATGGAAGAGGTATGAATCTTGATGGACTTACAGGTTGGGGCCTTTTGTGAAAAATTCAACCAAAAAGGTTAGACCAATGGTAGATTTGCCAACAGAGGTTGCTGGTCCTTGTTCTACTAGCACCAAACAGTAAATCTTTCCCATTTTGAGATGTGTGATTTTTTTGATGCTGAGCTTCCTAAACTTTTTCAAAACAGATAAGATGTCTTTGTTGAAAATCTGAACCTGAGGGGGAAGAATCATATCATCCAAGCTGCAAACTTCAAGGTGGTCAGATTGGAGTGTATGGTTGCTTCTTTGTTCTTGGTCAAGGGATCAACCTTATGCGGAAGCAGCTAAGGTTCTTGTGTGCTCATATTGTATAACAGGGGGAAAAAGTGCTACTTTGGCCAAAAGGGTGAAATTATGATCATCCTTAGCCCTTCCTCCCTGATCTTTATTTGTAACCTAGGGATGAGAAGTATGGGAAGAAAAGCAATTAAAAACAGACCTGTCCATGGGAAGCAGAAGACATTCATCCTTCAGTTACAGTTGTCCTTGGACCTTGAGAAATACTTTGTTAGTTGTCTGATTTCTTTTGAGACAAAAAGGTCTACTTGTTAGTCACTCCACAACCTTGTGATCTTTGAGAAAATGGTCTTTTTCAGCATCCATCCATGAGGGTCTGTAGCAGACCTGCTTAGGTGGTTGATGTACCAAATTTCTGTTCTTCAATGGGAGGTACTGTGCTTAGCTTCTTAGGTTTAGAGGTACGTACTAGCTAGCTGCCCTTGCAGACCATTTTAAGCCTAGCTAATTTCCCTTTTTTATGCTCAAAATAATCTATCCCATTTAGTTACTGATTGGCCTTACCCATTCCATGGTCAATAAATAGAAGTTATGTTCTTACCATAACGTTCCATGTTAGTTGTCTTCTTCTCGCCTTCTTTCTTGCTGGATGGGTTCAGAGCCGACCTCGGCTCCGACTCGGCCACTCTAAAAGCTCGAGAGTTGGTTCCACCGGCTCGAGGCTGCCCCTATATCCCACAATGCTAGGCGTGAATTACCTCAGATCTCGTTTGTGAGCTAGGCCCAGCTAAAAAAATAACCAGGAATACTGGAAAATTTCCACCTCTAAAAACAAAGGGAAGAGAAAGGGTGACCTAAGCCTGACTCTAGGAAATATGCACAGCAGAGCATATACCTATCGCAAGAGGTGTTAGAAAGAGAGGTCACAATCAAACTCCTCTAGATCTGTCCAGGCCAGGGGAAGGAGGGTGGGACGAAAGAAGGGAGAAGAAGACAACTAACATGGAACGTTATGGTAAGAACATAACTTCTATATGTTAAGTTGTCTATCTCGCCTTCATTCTTGCTGGATGGGACCGCGTCCCTAGCACCTTGTCCCGGGTGGCCTAACGGAACAGACTCTTGAGAACAGTGGAACCAAAGTTAGCTCTATGCCTAGAAGTTAAATCCAACTTATAATGAGAAACGAAAGTGTGAGGAGTAGCCCAAGTAGCCGCTGCACAAATGGTGTCAATAGGCAGTCTGTCTTAGTAGCCAAAGCTCTGGTGGAATGGGCTTTAGGTTTGTTAGGCAGCTTTTGGTGTCTAATTTCATAAACAAGGGAAATCAGAGATGTTAGCCATCTAGATAATGATACCTTTGAAACTGAAAGTCCCTTTCTGCCTTCTGCATAGGAGACAAACAGCTGGTCAGATTTTCGGAATTGTTTGGTTCTATCCAAATAGTACCTTAACTGATGATGAACATCTAGCCAATGCAATTTTTGTTCAGACCTATTAGAATATTCTGGAAAAAACACAGGGAGGTCAATGCTTTGATTTAGGTTAGACGTCGAGGCTATTTTAGGTAAAAAGGACGGGTTGGTTCGTAAAGATACCCTGTCCTTATGAAACAACAGATAAGGAGGTCGACTGCTGAGTGCATGAAGTTCTGAAACTCTTCTAGCTGAAGTAATAGCTACCAGAAAGAGAGTCTTCCATGATAGCAATTTTAAAGAACAGGAGACTGCAGGTTCGAAGGGGAAGAATCAAAGAACTAAGAACTAAATTTAGGTCCCAAGGAGGAGGAGAATTTCTTATAGGAGGTCTGAGTAGAAAAACTCCTTTCAAAAAGGCTTTGCAAAGCTTGTGGGACATTATGGCAGACTCTGAAATGCCCACATGAAAGTTAGAAATAGCTGCCAATTGAACTTTAAGAGTAGAAGGAGATGAACCTGCATGAAAGAGTTCAGCTAGAAAATCAAGGACCATTTGGATGGAAGCAGTGAAAGGATCTATGTCCCTTCCTTGAGCCCAACAGGCGAAACGTTTCCACTTACTCAAATAAATCTTTCTAGTGGAAGATTTATGTGAAGCTATCAAAATATCTCGAACAGAGTGGGATATTTGAGGAAGCCTGGCTAATGTTGGAATTGGAGGAACCAAGCAGTGAGGTTCAGAGAGGGAAGGGAGCAATGAAACTGACCCGACTGATGGATCAAAAGATCTGGAACTAGGTCCAGATGCCAAGGTCGCTCCAACAGAAAATGATGTAGAAAGGGGAACCAAACCTGTCGAGGCCAGTAAGGAGCAATGAAGATCAACGAGGCCTTCTGAGCGATAGCTTTCTGTATCACTTGAGAGATTAGTGGGAAGGGAGGAAATGCATACAGAAGTCCCCGGGGCCAAACTTGGACTAGAGCGTCTCTGCTGGGCTGGCCTGGTAACGGGAATAGGGTGAAATAATCTCTGCACTTGCTGTTTTGGGGAGTAGCAAAAAGGTCGCAGCAAGGCTGAGCCCACTTGAGAAAAATTTCTCTCACAACAGAGTCTTTCAGAGACCACTCGTGAGGCATGAGGATAGCTCTGCTCAACTTGTCCATGATTTGATTGGACTTCCGGGGATGTGCGTTGCTATCAGAAAACGCTGAGAAGAAATCGCCCATTGCCACAGTCTGAGTGCTTCTCGACAAAGGGGGTAGGACCTGGTTCCGCCTTGTTTGTTGATATACCACACTACGGACATATTGTCCGTCTGGATTGCTATCGTTCCCAAGGGAAGAGAGTCTTGAAGGGCTTGCAACGCTAAAAGCACTGCTCTCATCTCTAGAACATTTATGTGCAAGTGGCATTCATCTGGTTGCCAAGTGCCCTGGACAGTTCTGCCCTGATAATGCCCCCCCCACCCGATCAGGGAGGCGTCCGTTGTCAAAGTAGCAACCGGAGGGGAAGGAACAAAGGGTCTTCCCAATAAGAGCTGAGGGGAAGACATCCACCACAAAAGATGATTTCTGCATGTTTGCGTGATCATAATGGTGTGGGACATCAGAAGTTGCTGGTATGACCATTGCGTGAAGAGCAGCAATTGAAGGATTCTCATGTGGAATCTGGCTAATGGAAGCAGAGGTATGGCAGCCGCCATAATCCCCAACACTTTCAGAACTAACCTGGCTTTGATTCTGTTGCTGCTGAAGAGGAGCGAGACCAGTTTGTGTATGTCTGCTATTCTCTGATGTGTTAGTCTCGCAGACATGTTGACTGTGTCTAGATTTGCGCCTATGAAGGTAATAGTATGACAAGGCGACAAAACAGACTTTTCGCAATTTATTGAAATGCCTAACTTTTGACAAATGCGAAAGGTGTAGTCCCTGGCCATTAGAAGAAGATGCTTGGTGGGAGCTGTGAGGAGCCAGTCGTCCAAATATGGAAACACCTGGAATCCTTGGCGTCTCAGGTGAGAACCTACCACTGCCATGCATTTGGTAAACACCCGGGGGGCAGTGGTGAGACCAAAGGGCAGGGCCCTGAATTGAAAATGACTGGTTCCCAGCCTGAAGCGGAGGAATCTTCTGGAGCGTCTGTTCATTTTATGTGATAGTACGCATCCTGAAGATCTATAGAGCACATCCAGTTTTCTTTCCCAATAGGGGAGGATGGACTGCAGCGTGACCATCCGAAATCTTGTTTTCTTGACTGACTTGTTCAAGATACTGAGATCCAAAATTGGTCTCCAGTCCCCTGTTTTCTTTGGAACTAAAAAGAACCTGGAGTAGATTCCGGATCCTAGTTGGTCTGCTGGAACTTGTTGAATTGCTCTTTTACAAGCAGCTTTGAAATTTCCAAAGCTGCAAGATCCCTTTGAGCGGGTGGAACATCTGGAAGGGATTTTTTTGATTGGTTTGGGATGCGAACAAAGGGAATGGAATAGCCTTCAGAAATGATGGACTGTACCCACTTGTCTTGAGTCAGGGATAGCCAGGCTTCTGGGTACAGTGACAATCTTCCCCCGACTGCCTCCGAAGGTGGACAGTCGGGCAACACCTCAGGGATGCTGAAAGGGCTTATCGGAAAAGGTTTCTCGATTGCCCTGGTTCTCTGGGCCCCTCTGCCTCTAGGGCGGCGTCTACCATTATTGTTCCCTCCTCTGCCTCTGGAGGGAACCGACTCTGTCGTCAGGCAAATTCCTAGAGATTGTTTGGAACCACATTTTTCCACTTTTCTGGCCTTTGGGGTAAGGTCTAGAAGGAGTAGAAAAATGGACTCGACGGCAGATAGAGTTTTGCCATCCGTCTCGCACCTAGTCAAGGTTTCTTTCACTTGAGGACCAAAAGAGATGATCCATCGAATGGGGAGTTAGTGAAAGACGTTTTAAAGGGGTCCATAAAATTGCATAGTCGCATCCAGGCATGCCGTAAGGCAACACCTGTCCCTGTGGCCCTACTCGCTCCATCAGCCGTATATGAAAGGAGGCGCATGGAGGAGTTAGCTATCGAATTAAGGGTAGTCAGCTGGGTGTTCATTTTGTCCTGAAAATCTGCAGCTGTAGTATCCTTCAACATCTCACTCGCTTCCTTGATCAAGTCTCTCTGGAGACGGGTGAAATGGCATAGGTAGTTCAGCGAACGCATTGCAAAGGTCGCTGACGAGAACATCCGCTTCCCATACCTGTCCATAGACCTTGATTCTTTGTTAGGGGGATGAACAGGCACTGAAGGATCAGCTAGTTCCTTCTTGGTGGCAGCAGCTACCACCATAGCATCCACAGAAACACCTTTTGTGAGAAATTGTTTGTCAGTTGGTGCTGTTATAAATTTGGAAGGTCTCCTGGGGGTAGGGTCCACTGAATCAGGAGCCGTCCAGGCCTTCTTTGCCACCACCTGCATGAGGGGATCAAAGGGGGGGGGACACCCAGGAGGTGGAAGGGCGAGAGCCACTCGCCTCAAGATACACAGATTCATCCTCCGAAGGGTTAAGGGCTGGCCAATTTCCCCTCTGTTTCAGGATCTCTAGAATGTCTGCGAAAGAGACATCTTCAGACGAGGAACGGGGAACCCTCGAATCCTCTAAATCTGTGTCAGAGGTGACAGACTCAGGTGAGTCTATGTGCTTCCTCTTACACTTTCTCTTCCTAGGGGGCTCCCCTGCCAATTCAGGGGAGGCCTCGGAAGAGGATGAGATCCCCACAGGGGATTCTTGAGGAGCTGGCTCTCTGCGGTCTGGGATGAGGGAGTGAGTCGACATAACCAAAGGCACCGAAGAGGGAGGGGCGGACGGAGCCGACTGTGGAGTCGAACAAGGTTCCAAAACACTCCTCATGACCTCGAACGCACCCCTGTCCGGCAGAGCCAGAGGTCCCCGCTCCGAGAAGCTGAGAACCTCCCTCGGCACTGACAGAGATGGCTCCGAGGCCGATGTCGGAGCCGAACTCACCAGCGCCAAAGCACCGAGAGGGAGAGGGGGGTCGGACAAGGGTCCGATGCCACTCACCCCCCGGAGCCGACGAGGGAAGCCCGCCGAGATTCTTCAAAGAAGAAATCGGAGCCGGCACGGAGCCGAAGACAATTGTATCGGCTCGGCGCTACCACAGTCTCGGTCCCGAGGCGCCCGGCTCGAGCTCAAAGGAGTCGGAGGAGGAATATTTATAGGAACAAGTTGAGGCATCGACTGATGAGTCGGACTCTGGAGCATTTGGGCCAGTGCCTCGGACTTTAAAGTCGACTCACTACCCTCTGGAGGTCGTGATCTGAGAGCCTCGATGACCTGGAGGAGTGAGATCTGTGGCTCCGTTCAGACAGCAAGGGAGACGCTGGAGCCGAATGAACGGAGCCAAGGGACGGTGACCTCGATCTCTTTCTAGATGTCGGCTCCGATGGTCTGATCGGAGCCGACCCAGGAATTCTAATGCCTCGGCTCCGGCCGGAGCCGAGGAAACCACAGATACTGCAGTCAAAGACTCATCGGCTCCAGCCGGAGCTGATGAAGCAGTAGGCTTCGAAGCCTTAGGCCTCGACTCTGAAGCTGGAGCCGAGGTCTTGGAAGCCTTAGAAGGTTTCCCCGATGTCACAGAAAGGGAACCTTCAGGCTTAAGCAAACCCCTTAATATGAGTTTGTTTTTTCTTTCCTGCAGGACTCTAGGGCTGAAGCCATGGCATACAGCACAAGAGTCCTGCAGGTGTAAAGGTCCCAGGCAATACACACAAGAAGTGTGACCGTCTGTCAGAGACATTTTCTGACGGCACGAGTCACACTTCTTGAAGCCTGAGACCTTTGAATCATGGACATACTCAAGGAACCGAAGTGTAATCACACACAGAAACACACACACACAGATTACACTGATAGGGGTCTAAAAGGAATTATTTAAACTAAACTTCTGAAAGGTAAGTTAAGTTAAAACTTCCTAACCAAACACATACACACCCTAAGGAAGGGAAGGAAGGCCCGAAGGCCTAGGGAAAGAACTTATAAGTTCTTTAGAAAAAAAGGGGCTGGATAAAAAGTAGAAGGGATAATATCCACTACACTAAGGGTAAAAAGAAATACACTAAGCTAGCTTAAGTTTAAAGTATTTAAACTAATCTAACTTTAACTAACCTGGAGCCGGTAGAAAAACACCTCGATCGCTGTAGCGGCAAACGAGATCTGAGGTAATTCATGCCTAGCATTGTGGGATATAGGGGCAGCCTCGAGCCGGTGGAACCAACTCTCGAGCTTTTAGAGTGGCCGAGTCGGAGCCGAGGTCGGCTCCGAACCCATCCAGCAAGAATGAAGGCGAGATAGACAACTTAACATTTACATATTACCTCTAATGAGAATAAATTGGATCAGACCGCTGATAATTTGAGGGGACTCATGCATGGGATAGTGCATTTAGGTGCTGCATTTGTCCAGTAGTAATACACAGGGCCGTCCTGAGGTAAATTTTCTGTTTCACATCCAAAGAACTAAGTTGCACTTGAAAATGGGCAGTGATGAACCCTGTTTTATGGGAATGGGGAGTCTGTTCCATAGCAGCAGTATCCTCTGCAAAATACACCATCCCTAAACTGAGTATTTCCAATGCTGACTTGCAGATATGTAGTAAATCCATTTGGAGGATACCTTATATGTCAGGCACAGGTCACCACTTACTAGTCTGTTAGATACAGAGTATAGTAACAGGGCTCTGAGTTGGTCTATGTATAACATGTTGTTTAAGCCTGGTGTCCTTTTAGTAAGGTATCTCGGTAGGTGTTCCAGTTGTTGCATGTGTCTGGACAGATAGACATCAAAGGAGGCATTATATTCAATGATTAGCCTAATGAGAGCTGAGTAAAAGGGGATAATGACATCCAGACACATTACCTGTGTTTATAAGATGTGCCACATAGAAGGCTTTTCTTACAAATATAGCCTCATGCTGGTTAAAACTTAGGTCACTGTCTACATAAGTTCCTAAATTATGAACAAATGGGACAACTCTTAGGGGAGTACTGTCAATGCGGTAGTTCTCTGGAGTAGATGACTTCCCAAAAAAACAAGAACGCATTTTTTGGCTTAGTGTCAGACCATAATTTTGACACCAGTTATTTATTTGAGACAAATGTTTCTGCAAGATGGCTAAGTCATTTGGGGATTCAATAACTGCTCCTAACTTGCAGTAATTTGCAAACCTAGTCAGCCAGACCACTTTCGTATTGACTTTTACTTCAGAAAAGTAGATGGAAACAGGGAATGTCCCAGCACAGAACCCTTGGTGATTCCACTAGTAACTGGTCTCTTTATGGAGGTGACTTCCTCTATTTTGATTAACTAGGTCCTATCTGTGAGCCAGTTGGCAATCCAGCGGGTGACAAGGGGGTTTATTTCCAGTTTATTTAGCTTTTCTAATATGCCTGGGTGGGAATTGTGTCAAAAACTTTGGCCAGTTCAAGATATGCAGTGTGTACTGTTTTGCTTTCATCCCTTGCTTTTGTGACCTTTTCAAAAAAAAATCTATCAAGTTGATTAAGCATGACCTGCTCTTGACAAATCCAAACTGAGATGGGTCTAGTGTTTGGAAGTGCCCTATGTCCTGATTAATTAATTTCATGATAATTCTTTCCATGGCTTTGCATATGAGGCAGGTCAGACTTATGGGTCTGTAACTGCTTGGGTGTGTGGAAGGTCCTCCTTTATGCAGGGGAATGACTATAGCTGTTCTCCATTTGCTTGGTACAAAGCCGGTATGGAGGCAGAGGTTGAACAGTGTTGTTAGGGGTGTGGCTAAATCGTGCTTCAGACTGTTTAAGATGCATCCAGGGATATTGTCAAGACCCAATGATAAAGGATTTTTATCTTTTAATAGCACTTTTACGACTTGGTCCAGTGTGAGAGCCGGAGGTTACACAGTTTCAGGTATATCTTGAGGGACAGAATGAGGGGAGACAGGAGTAAAGTTAGAGCTAAATTTATCGGCCAGTTGGTTGGCTACATCTTCAGTCTCAGTGTAGGTAACATCACTCACAGTCACTTAAGTGCACTGCTGCATTGTGCTTTTGAGATTGTGAACATAAGTAAAAATGTCTTGTGATTGTGTTTGGGACGGGTAGCTATTTTAGACTCAAGCTTAGCTTTGGTGGATTTTATTAAGCTCCTAAATTGTTTGTTTATTTCAGTGATAAGGGCTCTAACATTCTGGGAGTTACTCTTACTTTTGGTCAAAATTACTTTTATCATAAAGCTTGTTGATTTTTATGGTTTCACCATGTGGGTTTGTTTCTGCGTTTTGCCACTTGTTCCTATGAGGTACAGATTCATCTATGCAGCAGTTTACATGCGGGTATAGTGTAGTGGTGTACATTTCTGTGTATTCAATGGTGTTAACTAGGTTTAGTGAGGATTTGAAACTTGCCATTTTATCATTTAGGAGTAGTTTGTCTTACATAAATTTCTAAAGGTATCTAGGATGGTGGGGATCTCTGGTTTCAGTTTTATTTCAAAAGAGACTAGTTTATGGTCAGACCTAACAAGTTAATATTTGCAAGAGATTGTGCAAGATGCTCCCATATTAGTAAGGACAAGCTCCAAGATGTTATCCCCCCAGTGGTAATTGTTCCAGGGCATTTGTATTGACTAAGTTCAGGAATGTCTGTGATTTTTCATTGGTGATTGAGCAAGTTTCCCAGTCTATAGTTGGATAGCTTAGATCGCCTAGGAAAATGGCACTGGGTTTAATACTGAGTGATTCTAGTTCCTATAGCTAGGTGTTGTGGGTTTCTTTTGTCATAGTGGGATTTCTATAATTAGCTAGTATATGGTATGGTGCCTTTGTGATGGTTATTTGGACATCAAGAAGCTTTTAGTGCATGGCTTCCAAGATGGCTACACACTGAGTAACAGCTTTTTTTTTTTTTTAGCTCTCCCAGTGTGAAAACAGAAACTCAGCAGAAAAAGTCAGTGGACTTGTATTTCTAGGTAAATTTCAGTAACTAGCTAGTATGTGCACTGCCTGGATGGAGACCTACAGAAATGTCAGCTACAAAAGGTGAGGTAAAAACACTGACTACTGCAGCTGTTCAACAAAAAGCAGTGCAAGCTCCAGACATGACTTCCAGTAACCTAGAAGAAAGTACAAGATAAGTGCCACAGAACTGATTAAAATAAATGAAACACTGATGGAGTAGATCAACCTAAATAACAAAAGGCTGGAAAAAATGAAAGAAGCTTTAAACAGATATTAAGATGAGGTGAGAAAACTGCAAAAATCAGAGGTCGAATTAAGAAAAGGCTGTCTGAATATGGGACTGTTCAAGAAGAGATGTTTAAAAAATAACAGAATTAGAGGACAGACAACATAAGGAAAATCTGACATTTTCTGCTGTACCAAAGAAGCTGGAAGGAAAAAACTGTATTCATTTTATGAAAACACAAAATAAGCAATTGGACTGGTATTCCACAGCAGTTGTTAAGTGAAAGGGCACATCATGTATATACTCAATACCTGGCTATGTGAGAGCAACCTAGACCTTTAATAGTAACGATGTAATCCTACCAGCAGGAGGAGTTGATTCTGATAATACTGTGGCAGAAGGACAAAGTACTAAAAGTGAGAGACATCACAGTGTTTGTGGAGAATGAATACTCACTGTACATCAGGTAGAAGAGGAGTAAATGTATTTCACTATTCAGGGAATGTTGGGAAGCAGGCATGACATTCAAACTGCTTTACCTATCATTTTTTGATGCAGTACATATAAGGAGGAAATACAAAAGTTTGTCTAACAAAAATGAGCTGTGAAACAGAAGGAGATTCTGCTTCTTGTTCTTCTGGTAATAAAGACCACAGATAGGTTGTGCTGGTGAAACATTTTTTAATGTTTCAATGGAAAATGCCTGAAAGAAGGAAAAAAGCACAAGAGTTGACTAGAAGAATCAAGAGTACATTGGAAATGAAGCACAGACAGGCTTTGGGAGATGGAGATGAGCAGGAATAAAACCAGTAACTTGGAAATTGACAAGTGTGGGATTACAAAGCAATAATTATATTTGTGAAACATGACAGAACATGAACATTTGGAAATATTGGACTTTGTTAAACTTGTAGGGGACTCTAAAGCATAACAGAAGAAAGAAACTGTTGCAAAAAAGAGTAAAATCCCACGATTGGAGGAACTCCCTGGTCAGCCTCAGTAAGAAGCTGAGATCTCTCATAAAATCCTCCAAAACTAGTTATAAAAACAAAATTGCCACTGATTCTAAAGACAACCACAAAGCATTCTATAGCTATGTCAAGAATCTCAATGGCAGCACTCAGATCTGCTCTGAGTTACAGCACAATGGCACTAAATATACAGAACCAACTGATATTGCCAACATCCTGGCAGATGGGTTCAGTGCTAACTTTTCCCCCCTCTCACCCCCTAAAGGGCCCATCTTTATACTGGAAGACTGCAAAGTTCCTGTAATCACGGTTGCACAGGTAAAAACCTCACTCGCCAAAGTCAAGAACACAGCATCCATGGGACCTGACAACATCCCAGGCTGCCTTCTACACGAACTACAGAATATACTGGCACCCCACCTAAGTACCATGTTCAATCATAGCCTCACCTCAGGCTTTGTGCCCATTGAATGGCACACCGCAACAGTTATCCCACTCCACAAAGGGGGGGCCATAACAGACCCTGGGAACTACCGCCCCATTAGCCTGACGAGCCTCGTCTGCAAGGCCATGGAACGTATCATCATGGAACTCATAAACAAAGACACTGGAGATCTCTAAACTCTGGACCCCACACAGTTTGGGTTTGTAAAAGGCAGATCATATCTCCTAAACCTGAAAGACTTCTTTGAAGTAGTAGTCACCAAAGCCATAGATGAGGGTAAGGTGGTTCACCCAGCCTATCTAGCTCTCACCAAGGCATTCAACACCATCCCCCACTCTGGAATTATAGATAAACTCACTAAACTAGGTATAAATTCCTATGTCACAAGATGGGTTGCCAACTGGCTTACTGACAGAACCCACACTGTGAAAGTAGCAGACTCCAAATCAGGCTTCAGACCAGTGACAAGTGGAGTACTACAGGGTTAAGTCCTGGGTTCTCTCCTGTTTGGTATCTACTTCTCTGAAGTACAGGCTAACACAGAAGGTCTTTGGCTACCTAAATTCGCAGATGACTGCAAACTAGGAGCCATAATTGGAACTCCTAACGATGTGGACATCCTACAAAAGAGCCTCACTGAGACAGATGCCTGGTGTCAAAGACATGGTCTCAAGCTCAATGCCAAAAAGTGCATTGTCATCCCCTTTGGTAAAAACTCTGCACCCATGAACTACCACATAGGCGGTAGTCTACTTAACACCGAAAGTGTGATAAGAGACCTTGGGACACAGGTGGACAGTAGTCTCTCCTTTGATAATCACATCACCACAGTGGTCAGGAAAACCTTCTACGTGGCACACCTCATCACAAAAGGTTTCTCATCCAGAAAAAAAGAGGTCATTGTTCCCCTCTACTCATCACTCATTAGACCCATTATAGAGTACAATGCCCCTTTTGGTATGTACCTCACAAGACATCTACAACAACTGGAAAGGCTGCAAAAATACCTCACAAAGAGGATTACTGGCCTCAAACAGATGCCTTACGCAGACAGTCTCAAAAAACTCCAGCTTTACTCCGTCGCATATCGCCTACTCAGAGGCGATCTCTGCCTAACATACAAAGCTATGTCAAACCCAGAGCTGCTGGACATGCTCCACTTAAAGAAATCCCAATCCCTCTGAGCTACACACTCTAGGGACCTAAACCTTGTCACTACAATAAACAGAACATGCTGGAGGGATAGATTCCTGTCCCAGAGACTTCCCATATTCTGGAACAGACTACCTATGGCAAACAAAGCTCCTCATTAGCCCTCTTCAAGAAAAATCTTGATGATTGGATGGGTAATAGGAAATTCACCCCAGGTATCACTTCTGTGGTTCTGCTTGACAGGGGCACAGGAAAATAATTTTCTTGGGTGGCAAAAGCCAGGGTACCTTTTTGGCTAGGTTTGTATACTTCCTAGGGCCAATAGCCTTGTACCTACCTATGAACCTATATCCCCTAGTTTAAGTCATTAATGATTAAATGTTTGGAAAGTTATTTAGGAGAGGGGAAGTGGAGGGATAAAGTTAAATGTAAGTAAAACATTTTATTCTTAATAGTAATATTTTTGTAGTGCAAAGTTATTCTTAAGTGTAATTGGGATATTAATGTAAACATGTGTTCCTGTTTTTCCCCTTTCTCCTTGTTCAGTTCTGATGTACTGTTTTTCATTCTTGCATAAGAGAGTGGCTGGATTAAGGCCCTCAGCTTGATCTAGTAACAGGAAAAAAACAGGGGCACCCGTTTACCTTGGTATCCCTATTACACTCAAAAATAACTGAGAAAGCATTACTTTATAGCATGTGGGTTATTGTCATGCATTATAAAAATACTACTGTTAAAGAACAAAATTTTGTTTTACTTAAAATTAATTCTTTACCTCCTCTCTCCCTCTCCTAAATGTTAATCCAAACATTAATGACATGAAGTAGGGCATATGCTTTGGAGCTCCTCACGTGGTTTAACAAAGTCAAAAAAGTTCAATATTTCCAGGTTTTCATGTTCTGTTCGGTTTTATAAATATAAGTAATGCTTTGTAAACCCACATTTGTCAATTTCAGAGTTGCTGGTTTTCTTCCAGTTGATCTCCATCTCCCAAATCCAGTCTCTGCTTCATTTCCAATGTACTAGTGGTTCTTCTAGTCAAATATTGTGCTTTTTTTGTCTCTCAAGAATTTTCCTTTTAAACACTGAAAAAGTTTCACTGGCACAGTCTCTCTGTGGGCTTTATTACCAGAAGAACAAGAAGCAAAACCTCCTTTTGTTTGGTAGCTAACTTCTTGATGGACCAAATTTTCTATTTTCTCCTTAGCTATTCAGCATCAAAAAATGATTTTGACAGTCTAGGAAAGAATATTCTGAAAATAGCTGGACACCATCAGCATGAATCTCATGCCTGCATCTCAACATTCCTTGGTTAGTGGAATAAATGTATTCCACTTCTGGCTGGTGTAGACTGAATAATCATTTTCCACAAACACTCTGCTGTCTCCCACTTTTACTACTTTGTCGTCCTGCCATAGTTTAGTCAGAATAAACTCTTTCTGCTGGCAGGAATGTGTCTTTACTATTAAAGGTCTAGGTTGCTTTCTCATGGCCAGATATGGAGCATACACATGATGTGCTCTTTCAATTAACAACTCCTGCTGTGGAATACCAGTCCAGTTGCTTATTTGTGCTTTCATAAATTTAATACAATCTGTTCCTTCCAGCTTTTCTGGTACAGCAGAAATTTCAGGTTTCCCTTAAGTGTTCGGTCCTCTAATTCTATTATTTTTGGAAACATCTCTTCACGAGCAGTCTCAGCCAGCCTTTTCTTCAGTTTGGCCTATGATTTTTGCAGTTTTATCAACTCATCTGAAGTCAGATTAAAAAACTTCACCAAGGCAAACCATTCCCTCCA
Organism: Protopterus annectens; assembly: GCF_019279795.1. Taxonomy (NCBI): domain Eukaryota; kingdom Metazoa; phylum Chordata; order Ceratodontiformes; family Protopteridae; genus Protopterus; species Protopterus annectens. The sequence goes on from NC_056727.1 coordinate 307,089,149, forward strand.
AGGTGAAGGTATAAAAGCATTTCAAGCCCCACCCAGTTAGAAGTGGCAACTACACTGAAGCTTACACTAAAGGCTTGTACAATCACTTGCAAATGTGTATAGAGTCAGCTGTACCTGAAAGAATCATAGCCACAGCCACAAGTAAAAACAAGCCACCACAGTAGACTACCAGCATCAACAAACATTACAACAAATACAAAAAGTTGCTGTCCAAGAAAACAAAGGCGAGGTCCCAACAATGAAAAAGCACCCTCCTCAGCCTCAACAGGCAAATAAGACAACATATCAAATCTTTTAAGGGCAATCTTTGAGGAAAAACTTAGCAAGCACAACCAAATATAACCATAAAGCCTTTGACAGCTATGTACATAGCCTAAAAAGGTAGGACCCAAGCATGTGCAGAACTAGTGACTAACAGTATCACACACACTGCCCCCACAAAGATAGCAAACCTGCTAGTGGATAGGTTTGTTGAACATTTCAATCCCACATCCCCTCCAAACTTAACACAAACCTTGCCCCAAACCCCTCCCCCATCCTACATATCTGAAGAGCTGGTAGTTAAAGTCTTGTCCAAGGCAAAAAACACAGCGCTATGGGATCAGACAGCATCCCAGGCAGTCTTCTAAACAGGCTAAAGCATGAACTAGCATTACCATTAAGTACCTTTTTCAATCATAGCCTAATCACAGGTTTTGTTCCTGTGGAATCGAGAACAGCAACAGTTACTCCATTCCACAAAGGTGGCCTTGCAAAAGACCCAGGAAATTATAGACCCATAAGCCTGAGTATACTCATCTGTAAGGCCATGGAACGCATCATTATGGACCTCAAAGACATCGGTGACTTCCAAACCCTGGATCCGACCCAATTCAGCTTTGTCAAAGGCAGATTCTGTCTGCTAAATCTGGTGGATTTCTTCAAAAATGTGAGCAGGGCCACTGACAAGAGCAAATTTGTTCACACAGCATACCTAGGCTTGGCAAAGGCTTTCGACACAATCCCACACTCATGCATTACCGATAAACTTAGCAAACTGAATATAAACCCCTTTTTTGTAAGATGTGTTGCCAAATGGCTCACAAACCAGACACACACTATCATCAACCAGCAGACCTGTCACCAGCAGGATGCCACAAGGGTCAGTGCTGGCCCCCTACTGTTTGGTATATACTTCTCAGAAGTTCAAGCCAAAACTAAGGGGTTGTGGCTGACCATGTTTGAGGACAACTGCAAACTAGGTGCAATTACTGAATCCCCAAATTATGTCAGCATACTCCAAGAGAGTCTTACGCAGACCATGACAGGTGTCTTAGTCATGATCTCAAACTCAGTGCAAATAAAATACATCATCATTCCCTTTGGCAATATCCCTTCATGCTATCAAATCAATAACAATACCCTAAGTACCTACAAAGTGGTAAGGGTTAAGGGATCACAAGTTGACTGCGACCTTAACTTTGACCACCATGTGTCTACTGCAGTAAGGAAGGCTTTCTGCATTGCACACTTGATTAGTAAAGGCATCACCTCAAGAGCAAAGGAGGTTATAACCCTTCTATACTCGACACTAATCATGCCCATAATTGAGCATAATGCCCTGCTCGGCATGTACTGTACAAAGGATCTGCAGCAATTGGAGAGACCTCAGAGGTTTCTAACAAAAATGATCAAGGGAAACTCCAGCACATGCCTTACACAGACGGACTAAAGTCTCTGTCACTATACTCTCTATCATATAGACTTCTTAGGGGATACTTAAGCCTGGCTTACAGAGCAATCTCAGACCCAAACCTAATGAACTTGCTGCACATCCGTAAATCAAATGGGACTACAGCTAACCATCCCAGGGACCTAAGTACGGCTTGTGACTTAAATAGGACATGCTGGAGGGACAGATTTGTCTCCCAGCGATTGCTGTGTCATTGGAACAGGCTACTAATTCATGCGAAATGGAGCACCTCTATGACACTGTTCAAAAGGAACCTGGACGAGTGGATGGGGCACCATGAATTCTTACCTGAAATAGCACCCACAACCGTCCTGGACATGGTCAGTCATTACCAAATGCAATCCTGGGTACTGACTAGCGTATCTAAATTATTACATTGGGATGAAACAGTTAGGCTTGAAATTACCTCTGGTTGATAGCCTAGTAAACTCCTATGACCCTATGAATATCTTTTTAAAGCTTCTTCCATTTTTTTCCAGCCTTTTGGTATTTGAGTTGATACACTCCTTCAGTATTTTGTTTATTTTAATCAGCTCTGAGTACATTGACTTATTTTTTCCACTAGGTTAGTGAAAGTCATGCCTTGCACCAAAGCTGGAGCTTGCACTGCTTTTTATGAATACCTGCAGAACTCTTCCCAGTCAGTGCTTTCTTCTCAGCTTTGTGATTGATTTTCTTTCAAGTTCTCTGAATTTCTTTTATGCTGACACGCAGGCAGTGCACTTTCTAGCCAGTTACTGAAATTTACCCAAAACAAGTTCACTGGCTCTCATTTATTTATGAGTTTCTGTTTTCATACTGGGAAAGCTAAAATTAAGCTGTTACTCGGTGTGCCGCCATCTTGTAAGTCCTTATTATTTGTAACCACTAAAACAGTTCCTGGAAATTACACAAAATTCAGGGCATTTATAAGTGCCATCATTTCCTTCAGGCATGTGTTTTTGCACTGGTGTTGTAGATTCCAGATTCCCTGCACCTTTACATCCAGAGAAACAGCACGCAAGCAAAGCCAGAAGCATCTATGGCCACTATCTGAGAAGGGTTGGGAGAAGTAAATGTATTCCTGTGTTGTAGAGGACTTGTTTCGCCACCAAAACAGCTCCTTGACAAAGCTGAACAGAGACTTGAAAAGAAGCAGGATGAGAGTGCTGAATCCAAACTCTTAGAAATTCACCTGCAGTTGAAGTTGTCTGAAGTGAAAGACTGACAAAGCATTAATAGGTTTGCTTTTCTTCTCGAGTGAGAAAAGCTCTCGAAGTATCAAGAAAGCACCCCAACAATACTAAACTTTAGGCTGGAATGATGGATAACCTTTTAAAATTCAGAGAGAATCCCTGGTTGGAGAAAAGATTCATCGAGTACTGTAAAGTGGTTAAGCTATCTTGGCCGGCTGAGGTTGAAATCATCCAAATAGGGAAAAAATATGAAAGCTCATTAAAGGCTTCAAGGCAATCACTGTAGCAAAGCATTTGGTAAAACCTCTTGTTGCAGTAGAAAGATCAAAAAGGAACAAGGTAAACTGAAATTGCAATACAGAAACCTTAAAAAGATATGTTTTTTAATATAAATAAACAAATAAGCATTCCTTTAGGTCTAGGATGGCCAGAAATGTTTGTGGGGAAAGAAAAAGAAACAGTTTAAGGAATTAGCATTTTGAATTCTGAGATAACAAAAGTGTCTAAAGTTTGACAAATCTAAATTGTACCTCCATGTTCCTTCATTGCTGGGAAACAGGAAAATCCTTGAATGAAAGTCATGACCACATTGCTATATAGGGATGAGATCTATGACTCCTGATAAAACAGTTATGCAGTAATTTGAGGCATATAAAATGAAGATGATATTTTGGTACCACAGGAGTCCCTGATGGAGTGGGGGGAAAAGCCCGTTGAAGTCTGTATCAGTGTTCTGTGACAATTAACACCCAAAAGTCTGTGTTTACAGACTGACATACAGGAAGGCATGAGGAAAGATTACCTGCAATTTTCAGAGGGTGATGCAACTGAGTAGGGGGCGGAAAAGATAGAAAGTAAGGACAGTCATACGTTTTTCTTTTGACTGGAGGATCTGTTGGTTGGTATATTTTTGCTGACCTAAGAAAAAAAAAGGTGAGGGGTGTCCTAGATTAGAACTTAAGTTTCTCTGGTATTTAGCAATGACTGAAGAAAATCATTGCTTAACTTCTGGTTTAAGTTTGCTTAAATTACCAAAAAACTTGAAAGGAAGTAAAGGAATTATCAAACAGGTCCTTGTCCAGAGGAACATTTAACAGTTAAGCTTTCAGATCTTCTGGAGATGTTTGATGTCTAATACTAGTACACCGTTTCATTACCATGTGCAGCAGCTGCTCCAGTGCCAGAAGAAACTCTGGAAACAGCATTTAGAGCATCACAGACAGATTTAATAGTGTCACCTGAGATGCTGAATTAAGTATTTCCATTAACAACTGACTTAACTTCAGAATTTTAAGGTTATGTGAGGATTGTACCATATTAGATAAAAAGGAAAAAATAAGGATATATGGATATGCAAGTTTGAGAATTTATGGCACTGAAAGCTAAGGTGGAGGAATTTTATATATATATATATATATATATATATATATATATATATATTTGGGTCTACTTCTAAATTTCGAATCTTCAAAACTTCTAATTTCTTACAGTCAAGACCATATGATTAAAGTTTTGAAACTTCGAAATGTAAATAAAAGAAAAAAAATAAAAACAAAACAATCATTTTTTATGTTTTTGCAGGGAGAAAGCTCCCCTGGTAATTAAATAAACCAACTCTGAGGTCACACTACAGTGAGGAAAACAGTAAACATACCGTTCCATACTGCACAGCGATCTCCATTTAAATGGTTCAAAGTTTTAAAACTTCAATCTTATGGTCGCGACCATAAGACATTCAAAGTTTTGAAACTTTGAAATTTGGAAGTAGACCGATATTATAATATGCTGTCCTTATCATTAGGGACTGGCTTAGTAGAAGAAAATGCTCTGCTACCTCTCTTTGCATATATATATATATATATATATATATATATATATATATATATATATAAAATGGTAAGCGGGGGAGGGGAAGTGGTATTATAAAAATACTTACTGGAATCTGTCAGGCTTCTTGAGAGCAGGAGGTGGAGAATCTGGTTTCAAAGATGCAGCTTAGAAAGTATCCTCTAAAGCCACCAACACTGGAAGGATAGCCACATATTTATGGCAGTCCATATTGTGAAGTTTGGAATACATCTTCTGTGAGTCTGGACACTTCTTTCCCCTTATTTGAGTAAAGTCCTTCATTTCTGAAATGGTGCCATGATAAGAAATTTCCTCATCTGGATAATTAAAGATAAAGATAGGTATCCCTCTGTTTCAGTCCCATAACCTGTGGGGAATGAACTGAAGATGCATAATACAGTTTGTCATTTGACTTGGACATAATCTTTTAACAGATGTGGAGGCTGAAGCAGGGAAAGAGGACTGAAAAGACAATGACTTTGAACAGTCCTTGAGGAAAGTTAAACCACTTTTACTGACTCCCTTTGCAAAAAGAAGGGGTAGTGGGGTGTGTGTGCTTTCTGGGAATGTCCAGATGTATGATCTTTGGAGTTGAAGCTATAGGTCTGACTTTCTGTGACCAGGTGACATCATCTCTCATAAGAATTTGATGAGTACACCCCACACCCTCAGCTAAGGTAATTTGCAGTCCTCCCTTCCTGGCTGCCACCACTAGATGACATCCCAAACCCTCAGCTAAGGTAATTTGCAGTTCTCCCTTCCTGGCTGCCACCACCAGATGACATCCCAAAGCCTCAGCTAAAGTAATTTGCAGTTACTCCTTCCTGGCTGCCACCACCAAGATCTGTTCAGGTTAGCGAGGGTCTAGGGCTATAAGTACCTCCAAAAGAATCACATTAGAGGACTCTGGAGTATCAGACTGAATGTCCTAGGGCTGCATAAGCATGTCATCAGCCAAAGACTGTAAGAAACAGGTTGATGTATTTGGTTATCATCACTCACCTCTCTCAATTTATTCCATTTCTTTACCCAAGTGAATTTTTCAACATGACCATTCATACTAAGTCATTCAGGTTCTGTTTTCTAGAAAAGCAAGTAGGAAGTGTAATATACTACTAATGGTTTTTGGAATAAAGAAAAAGCAAATACAACACAAAATGATGTCATGCCACCAAACAAAAAATACAACTTGAATGAGTGTCTTTATAAGGAATTTGACACCCACAACTACACTTGCCCTTTCTGAAATATATAACAACAGGTTTTCTACAAATCTCTAAATCAAATGGGAATGTTTTCAATGGGTACCGTATCTGCCTGAAGACAAAACTACCTCCATCTGATCGTCAGTGCTACCAAACACAAAAATAGGAGTCTGCATTAATGCAGTAATACCAAGTTAGTTCTGAGTTCTGGCACATTTGTATCCTCCTCTTATACAAGCAGATCCTCTTGTACTAAGGCAGGGTGTATGGCACAGAAGGAAGAAACCAGAAGCTTTGTAGCCTGTCCAGAACCTGTTCCGTACTAGAATGTCTACTGAAACAGTGATCTAATGAAGACGATCAATAGTGACAAGTATATGGGTAATAAAAGTATTAATATGGCAAAAGAGCAATTACGCTTTTCAAAAGACAAAAGGCCATAAGCTTGAAAGTAAAACTTAACCAACCTATACCATTTTCGAACACATACTGATCTAGAATTAAATGCAAACAAGAAAATTATGCCAACTGAATACTTGTAGAAATTCAATATGAATGCAGTGAAAATTACTCAACTTCAGCATAATCACTATAGTGTCTGATTATGTGCTGAGTTAATCAAAACATTCAGTTTAAGATTTTAGAAGACTGTTTCCTACATAAAATATTTGAGCCTGTTTGTGCAGATAAAGCCCTACATGTATCTCACCTAATTCAAGTTCCAGTACCAGCCAAGGAAGGTGGGAGTGTCTGGTTATCTCAAAATGCCCAATTTGTGTGTGGGGGGGGGACCTGTCATGTTCTGTTGCTCAAGCACTTCCTGTAAGAGAGCCATGTGGTCAGACATAAGCAACAGTGACCAGTTAGAAGCAGAATGCCAAAGAGTATGAGTAACATAGCTGAGCAGAGGGGCAAGGATGAAATGGAACATGCCAATATTTTCTGGTACCAAGCAAAAATAAAAAAATGATCAACCCACAGGTGATGGCCCAACAAGCTTCTATTAACTGCTCTCCACTGCAGTTTGTAAGAAGGCAGTGGCTCCAATGAGCCACATCGTTCCTGGAAAGAAAGCATCACCTCAACAAATAATGCAGGGTACTGAATCTCTGCGTAGGATAGGGGAAAAAAATAGTGAAGGCAAAATACTGGGACAGTTGGATGGCTAAAACTGAATAAGAACACAAAACATTTAAAAAATGCATTTGACTATTCTAACATATCCACTACTGACTTAACAGCCAAGCAGAGTTTAATTATACTTGCTAGGATATGCCTACAGCTCTGAATGCACTCATAGAAAACATGGCATGATGGGCAATACCACACAAGAAAGGAAAGATGAAACTGCTTTCAAAAATGATGACTTAATGCAAAACTGGATGGCACTCCCAAATTACTTTAACAAATAAGAGTCTTGTTTGTGGAATGCTTTTTTTGTTTTAACTCTGCATACCTTTAAGATTTTTCCCATATGATCTGTATTAAAACCAGATTCTGCTCTTGGCATGTGATGATGAAATTCTGGAAATCTGAATGCAATTAAAACTGATCAGCAATATGTCAAAGGTTGGAAAAAAGCAAAAGGATGCAAGAGCTCTAACCACTATTTTGACAAAACAGAACGTTTATGCAGCACAATTATTTTATTATCTGAAATTGAACATGTAGAGAGCCTTGGTACCTGGGGTGCTTAATAACTGCATGTTTTTCATTTGCATAGAAATAGTGTTAGTACGCCTGAGATGTACTTAGAGCTGCACTTTACACATCTACAAAGAGTAAAAGTGACTAAACACTACAGCTACTTGGTGTTTTTATGGTGAATGAATTTACTGCACAATAAAACTGTGACTGAAAGGTAGTGTGCATTTTTGGAAACCGAATTTTTATGATGGTCAGCTTATCTGCTTCCAAAAAAGAAGCGGGCACTAAACTGTTGTGCAAGTAATGTGAAAAAAAGAAAAAGCACTGCTAAATAGAATGATATACTGTTATTTGGTCTTTTGTGCTATCCTGTTAACAAAACTAGCACTAGAAGATGCTGTAAAGGGTTAGCCTAAAGGCAATGACCTTTGTCTAATTCATGAAAGCACCACAGGGTAATACATGCTGATTCCCACAAAATAATTCAGACCAGGATTTAGTTTGCACTTTACAAATATAGAGACAGTACTATGAATATGACTGGGTGTTGTGAACATTTAACAACTTTCAAACTCTGAGGCAGACAAATTTTTTGATGCTTTTAAGTAAAGAGACAAAATCCAGAGAACAGAGATCATCATTAAAGAAAACAGACACAAATGGATGGGATAAAGGACAAAGACTAATACAGAAACTGGAGTCCTACAACAGTTCACTGTCTGTAATAAGGATTTGACCATTACTAACAAAATAGCACAATAAGAATGAATACTAGTATACGCTTTCATCCCGAATGCAGACATCTGATGAAAATAGTGTATATAATTGTTGAATGCAAATTATGTTAAATAAACATAAATGGTTGTTTAAAGAATTCTGTGAATTTAAACAAATTTAGAATTAAGCTAATTTATGAAGAACTGAAGTAACTGTATGAGTTTAGTATAACAACCAATAAAATTTGTTGTAAAAAGTATTTGTTGCTACTGGACATGTATACAGCTTACATCCTAAAGAAGGCTCAACACATCTCTCCAGCATGTCTTCACAAGCAGTTTTCTTAAGTCAGACACAGAACAAAGAAAGATCCACAGCTTATTTGAAATGCTCTTAATGCCCAGATCTGGACTACATGCTACTAGATGAATAATTTGCCTGTATAAAGATTTGAAAAGAGCAAATCAAATTATAATACTGCCCAGGACTGTTAAGTTTGTTATGAGAAACAGCAAACACCTCCCAGTTTTCGTAAAACATTGGCCTTACCCCAGTACTAAAACCGTACAGCGAAGGTGGAAGGAATGAGGGAAAGATTAGTTTGATTTTTATTTGTTGTATTACTTTATTGCCTTTTTCTATTTTGAATACTGGGATTTGTTTTATTTACCTTGTGTTTTACCTGTATTCTGCTTTTAACTGCATATTAAAACTTGAAGAGAGACCACAGCTCTGTCTCTTATGAGTCAGGCAGAAAACAGGTCAATAGAACAGGTCAGTTAAGGTTAATCATCTGTGAACTGAAGGGGTGGAGCTAGGAACTAAACCTTCTATTTAACGGGTAAAATAAAACATTTCAGAGCTTTACTAGAAAGGCTCAACCAGACTCTGCTACACTTTGCTGTGAGGGAAAGGTTAGTTTGCTTTTTATTTGTTCTACTTTGAGTCTCTTGTGAGTCGGGCAGAATTTTTTTCCCTACCCTCCCACCCAGTTACTGTAGTATTCTGCCTTTCTAGTTGCCTTCCCCTTATATTAATTTGACCATATATCTCATTTCCTCTCTGTGTTTACTGGATTGTGTTATTAAGCACAAAATTATCATTTTGTGAAATCACCCCCCTTCAACTATTTAAATTTACTGGCCAACCTACTGTATTCCATAGTACCAGAATACAAAAGTGACCACCCCCTTTCAATCTATCTTGCTGTTTTAAAAAAAGTGACTCTCCACTAAAACTTAACTTTTTAGACAGGTAAAACTTAAGTTACCTACTTTCACACCTAACTCCTCTAGTGCACACTGCAGTGTTTAGGATAAACATTTTTTTTTCATCTTACCTTTAGGCACCCCTGTGACTAGCACTTGATTTAAAACCTGCTGGAAAGCACTAGGAAGTCTTAAACTGATACAAGCACTCAATAAGGAGAAATTAATCGTAGGCACTAAACAGCCTATAATTGCAAAGTACCTTGCTAAGGTAAGGGAAAGCAGCTCTTGTACTTTACAAAAAAAAAAGGCACCAAACCAAGCATGTCCAAGAGTCAACTTCCGGTGATTTCTCCTGTCCACCTGGTGAATCTGGACATACTGGGGCAATGCAGCAATTGCCTCATGTACATAGACAACCTTCTCCTCCTACCACCCAACACTACAACCTGCGAGAGATGCACTTACATAGCCAAACTTGAAGCAAAGCTCTCTCCACCAAAGATTGTGCTAGACAGTCAAGAGGAGAAGGCTAACAACCACACTATACCTCAAGTAACACATAGACCTTCTTAACCCACACCACCAACACCCACACATAGCAACACTAAACCCACATATGTGGAGGCCCTTAACAGTAACTTGCCCAAGCAACAAGGACATCCGAAGTTGAAACACAAACAAACACCAATCACAACCAAAGTGTCACATAGCTCACAACACCAGTGTGTCACCTAACAACAGCCCCTAAGGCAAGACAACGTACCCAACACTTTAGTCATAGGTGACTCTATAGTCAAGCACACCGATGTCCCACCCACCAGGCTGAGCAAGGAGAAAATTACAGTCAGCTCCATGTCGGGTGCCAGGATCCACCACATAACGCATGCACTCGAGTCACTCCACAACAAGTACAAATAGGGCTCTGTCATTGTCCATGTTGGAGTGAATGACTTGAGACACACCTCCCTGGACTACATGAAAAGAGACATGGAAGAGCTCTCGGATCTTGTGGCCCAGGCAGGTATGACCCTAGCCCTGAGTAGCATCCTGCCTTCGCCCAGAATGATACCACAGTATAAGGACAAAATGATTGACTTTAACAACTGGCTAAGCTTCTGGTGTCATTCAAAGGGGATCCAGTATCTGTCTGCCTGGGATGACATGATCGACAGACCATGATGCTTTGCCAGAGATGGTCTGCACCTGCAGCACCTGGGATTCAGTTTACTGGTGAAGGCTCTTGCCACACCTATAGTGCCTTTTTTAGGCAAAGTTCAAAGGACAAAACCGCCACCGTAACAGATACAAGCATGCAAAATCTGAAGGCAATGCTACTCAATACTGGAAGTCTAAACCTCAAAATGCACTCTCTCGAGGCACTCCTAAAAATGGAGAACATTGATATCTGTGCAGTAACTGAGACCTGGTTCAAGGCTCCAGAGAGCACCCCTGCAACACCAGGCTACAACTCTTACCACACTTTTCGGCCACCAAACCAGGACCGAAACATTAAAGGTGGAGGAGTGTCCATATTCACCAAGGATATTCACAACACCAGGCCAGCTGCCCAACACAATGCATCTGAAATTCTCCAGGTACAACTAACACTAGGTAGAACTGCAATCCAAACTGTAGCTTGCTACAGACCACCCACCATGCCCCAAGATTCTCACTACATCTTTCTAAACATACTTGAAAATATTAAGATACAACTTACACCCTAATACTGGGTGATTTCAACTACCCTGCCCTTAACTGGGAAAACTACTCATGTACCAACACCTTTGCTCAACTGTTCTTGGAATTCATAAATTACAATGCCCTGGATCAAGTAATCTTTAGTCCCACCAGGGGCTCCAATATCCTAGACTTGGTCATTACCAACATGGGAAATTGATGCTCCACACCTGTGGTCACCCCCTCGTTTGTCAGGTCTGACCATAAGCTAATCACACTTGACATCCACATCCCACCCCCACCCCCCAATAAGGAAACCTCCGTAAAAAACTTTTCCAAAGCCAACTTCATGCTACTCAAGTCAGAAGTGACAAACGTCATGACACCCATGAAGACGGGAACTGAAAGTTCGACTGCTGAACCCTACACTAAGGCACTGTACAAGCACATCCACTTGTGCATTAATCATGCCATCCCCAATAAAACAGAGATGCTTTCCTCCAAAAAAGGAAGCCAATCTGGTGGTCCCTTGTCATAAACAAACTTTACAACAAAAGGAAGAAACTGTTGCAGAAAAGAGGAAAATCCCAGGATGCAAAAAACTCCCTTACCAGCCTCAGTAAGAAGTTGAGATCCCTCATAAAATCCTCCACAGCTAGTTACGAAAATAAAATTGCCAAAGATTCCAAAGACAACCACAAAGCATTCTATAGCTATGTCAAGAATCTAAATGGCAATGCTCAGATCTGCTCTGAGCTACAACAGAATGGCATTAAATATACTGATTCCAAGGATATTGCCAATATCCTGGCATATTGATTCAGTGCAAACTTCACCTCCCTCTCACACCCTAAAGGGCTAATCTCAATACCGAAAAATTTCCAAATTCCGGTAATAACTGGCACACAGGTAAAAAACGCACTCTTCAAAGCTAAGAATACAGCATCCATGGGACCAGACGACATCCCAGGCTGTGTACTACAGGAACTACAAAATGAACTGGCACCTCATCTAAGTGTCATGTTTGATCATAGCCTCACCTCAGGCTTCGTGCCCACTGAGTGGCGCACAGCTACAGTTATCCCACTCCACAAGGGGGCAATCCACCTTGGATCCCAGGAACTACTGCCCCATCAGTCTGATGAGCCTGATCTGCAAGGCCATGGAACGTATCATCATGGAACTTATAAACAAAGACATTGGCAACCTTCAAACACTGGACCCCACGCAGTTTGGGTTCGTGAAGGACCGATCTTGTTTCCTGAACCTGAATGACTTCTTCAAACCAGTCTTCAGAGCCGTGGACAAGGGTAAGGTGGTCCACACAGCCTATCTGAACTTCACCAAGGCCTTCGACACCATCCCCCACTCTGGAATTATAGATAAACTTACTAAGCTGGGCATTAATCCTTACATCACTCGATGGGTTGCCAACTGGCTTACTGACAAAACCCACACTGTAAAAGTAGCCGACTCCAAATCCAGCTCCAGACAAGTGACAAGTGGAGTACACCTCAGGGTTCAGTCCTGGGACCGCTCTTGTTTGGCATCTACTTCTCTGAAGTACAGGCCAACACTAAGGGACTCTGGCTAACAAAGTTCGCAGATGACTGCAAACTGGGAGCCATTATTGAATCCCCAAATGATGTGGATATTCTACAAAAGGGCCTTACGGAAACATGCTTGGTGCCAGAGCCATTGGCTCAAGCTCAATGCCAAGAAATGTATAGTTATCCCCTTTGGGAAAAAATATGTACCCATGAATCGCCACATAGGTGGCAGTACACTAAACACCGAAAGTGTGTTAAGAGACTTAGGGACACAGGTGGACAGTGGTCTCACCTTCGATAACCACATCACCACAACAGTCAGGAAATCCTTCTATGTGGCACACCTCATCACTAAGGGCTTTTCATCCAGAAGAAAGGAGGTCATTGTCCCACTGTACTCATCCCTCATTAGACCCATTATAGAATACAATGCCCCGTTTGGTATGTACATCTCAAGACATCTGCAACAACCGGAAAAACCTCAGAAATACCTCACTAAAAGAATCACAGGCCTAAAGCAGATGCCCTATACTAACTGTCGAAAAAAACTCCACTTATACTCTGTCATATATCGTCTAGTCACAGGCGATCTCTGCTTAACATACAAGGCCATGTCAAACCCAGAGCTGTTGGACATGCTACAATTAAAGAAATCCCAATCCCTCAGAGACGCATGCTCCAGGGACCTAAGCTTTGTCATCACAATGAACAAAACATGCTGGAGGGATAGGTTCCTGACCCAGAGACTCCCCAGACTCTGGAACAGACTGCCCATACATGTCAAGCAGAGCGCCTCTTTGGCCCTCTTCAAAAGGAACCTTGATGATTGGATGGGAGATAGGAAATTCACCCTGGGGATCACGTCAGTCGCCCTGCTAGACAGGGGTCCAGGGAAGTAAATACTGTGGGAAGAATAGCCAGGGAATTGTTATGGCTAGGCTTGTACAGGCCCTAGGGTCGATAGCCTAGTACCAACCTATGAAGGATAATTGTAAAATTTCGATTTTTATTAGTGAACTAGTTGCATAGCATATTTCAAGGAGTGAACTTCACACCCTCCACACTGTGTAGTTTCTGCTTGGTTTTGTTTAATGAAGGATAATTTCCCATCTCAAGGCAGGATACAATGATGCACATTAAAATATGACAGTTCTTGTGTCTTAGCAGGTCACATGTTGGTCTGAAGGATATAACCAAAGCTCACTATATCCTGGCTATGTTAATTAAGTAATTTATTCATGGCAGATTTGTGACACCCCTGACAGCCACATCATTTTTTTACATATTTATTATACAAAACCCTGCATGCCCTAATATAGCATACTTAAAATGTACACTGCTAGCCCTAAGACTGAAATAAGGCATTCTATAAGCCATTAATACTGTAGTATGCCCAGAACTAATACACTACACATCTCTTCTCAAAATCCAGTTATTTGAGGTCAAACAGGTGCCTGGAGAATTCTGTTTCGTTATTTTCTTTACCAACCACAAAAGAAAAATTACAGTTTCAAATGTGGCAATGTATTTCATTATGATCTAGTTCCTGAAACATAAAATAACGTCACTTCAATATCGATACAACTTAACATGCATGTGTGTGACTGCATCATGTTTGGTAGACAATACAAATGTGTGAGACACAAATGAGAGACAAAATGTGATTAAAAACACAAATATGAGGCAAACAAAATGAGAAAACCACAAAACATTAACAGCTTCTCTAACATCAAACTCCAGCTACAAAAAAACGTATCAAGCATTGTCTCAATAGTGGTTCTATTATGGAAAAGGTTTTTAGGGGCAGGATAAGGTTGCCACATGAGTGAGGTGGACAGGCATTTACAATGCTGACATTAGGAGACGACAAACATTAGATTGTAATGCTGGTCTGATGTTCCAGTCTCACTGACCTTACTTAGAAAACCTTAACTGACCGTGCATTTCTATGATACAACAGCTACAGTCCTCCATATTTAGAGCATAACAAAAAAAACCCACTGGAGATGAAAATAATTGCTACAACAATGGCTCAGCAATCATTTTCAAGAGGATAATGAGATTAATCTTAAAAGACATTACAATGAAACAGGAGGAAGGGACTCAGTTGCTATAGCCTGGACATTTAAAATCCACACAACAGATGTGATAGCCACTAAGAAAAGTGGCTTCCAGGATATACTGTAAATATACTGAACCAGTGGATCCACAAGGTTCAACTGACATGATCAGCACTCATAAAACTCAGGTTCCAAGACTGACACGAATACTAAATGTAAAAAGTGAGCAGATGTCCTATACGAAATGGATCACAAGACAACTCACTAGATTTCTTTACTGAATACAAGAATCTCATTAATCTAACTCCCTTTAGCAAGAATATACTCTTCAGTAGACAGTAAAACAGAAAGAAAAACTGCAACACTGCTCAAATTCAAAGCATACAGATAAGATTAAAATCATGGTGGTTACTGAATATTCTATTCCAGAGTAAGCATTAATATATTTGTGGTACATGCTTCTAAAAATATTAATAATTCTCTGCGCTAAAAAAAAATAACTCTTCTGAGCTGATGACGTATTTTCACTCTC
Organism: Protopterus annectens; assembly: GCF_019279795.1. NCBI lineage: Eukaryota > Metazoa > Chordata > Ceratodontiformes > Protopteridae > Protopterus > Protopterus annectens. The sequence continues at coordinate 307,104,503 of NC_056727.1, forward strand.
TGACCAGACAGATCTAATAATCTTTTTCACAGATGAAAAGAGACCACAATATCAGGAAGTAAAAGGGCTTTAGGAAAAATCTGGTCTGCATTACTCACTCCATGTGTCATCACTGAAATAAAAGGCCAAACCAATGTCTATATCCTCTCTCTCTTACTAATCTTACATATACCCAACTCTTTTTTTTATTTTTTTAGGTCTGATATGGTCCAATACAGAGGAAATCATAAAGTCAACTCTAGCTTATTGCTTGTGTCCCTTACAGACAGGGGCTGTTTTTAGATACCCTAATTCACAGGCATATACCAAAGCCATTCTAGTCTGCGGCCACTGATATTCGCAAAAATTGGGGCATAAATGGCTAGCCTTAAAAAGGTTCTAGGACTGTAACCTCATATGATACTATGACAGAAATAATTTCCAAATTTATAGATGTTATTAGGCAAAATAAGCAATTCCATATCCATTCAGAGCTAAGCACTGAACTGCCAATTTTTATGCACTTCAGTCAGTGTCAGATTAAGAGCTTTTGGGGGGAGGAGCTGTAACTTAGAATGGCATAGATTATACAATACGTACCATAATGCGCAGTATGTTAAACTTTAGTTTGATGCATTGCCCTGCCAACTTATGCTTCATTCCCTCTATTTTTCCATGAATTTTACTAGACTATACTAACTGGAAGTTGCTCAATGAACAAGCAATGGCTTTAATCAAATCGGAATGTTTGGAGAACGTTTTAAATGAGGAATAAAAGTATAGATTTTTTTTTTAAATAAACACCTATTTTTCCTTTCCTGTAGCGCCATGCTTTGCTCTTTAATTACTTGTTTTTATAATGTTACCAGTCATTCCTGTAGTTCCTTACACAGGGTGAAGATATCAATAATTGTTATTATTGTTTCATCCATTTGTAACTAATGTTTGCATCCACTACCATTTTAAACAATAAGCAAAACAAAATTAAATTTACAATATGCCCATTCCTTGTAATGAATGCCTTATAGCATGATTAAACTGTAACAGAAACAAAAGTAAAGAAATCTTGACATAAAGTCAGGAGAACTTTAAAAACAGCTAACGGGGGAACAGAAGTTTCCAGACATCTTGTACTTTCCCTCCCATTAAATTTTACGTAAAACTGAACCATAACTTAAGACTACTAAGTTACTACGCTAAAGACCCACTGTTTTACTATAGAGCATTTTTCATTCAAGTATTAAGAAACAGCCCTTCTCGGATCTACTTTCGTATAACACTGCCTAGCTCTCCAGAGTCCAGGGAGCTAAATACCTTACGATAACAATGTCGGTCTCTACCTACCCACCTTACACACGACTTTTCCAGCCAGCAACTAGTAATCAGAATACGGATGCTGTCCTTTGGTATGTTTAGACAAACAGGGCATCTGTACTGTACCACTCAGCACTGTATTTCTAAAACAAAGTAGTACATTCTACTGGAGGTACATTCATAAAACTTTACATCAAATGAGTTCATAAACAGAGCACAATAACCACACAATGAGATGCTAAAACAAAGATTTCACATGCCAAAGCTTACCAAAAGCTGTGACATTTGGAAATGTCATTCTATATTAAAATGAGTTACTATTCACATCCATAACGGAGTCATCTGTCTAGAATCCATGCAAATGTTTATATACACTCATTTTTGAAGTAGCCAGTACATGGATTTAGACAATTCATTTAATGTACCCAGATTAAACAGGCAAGCAGTAGTATGCTACTTACTGCAATCTAGATGTAGCTCCATGAAACACTAGCTTAAAAAATGATTCACTGCTCTGAAAAATTATGCTTTTAAATATATATTCTATTTTCTGCATAACAGAATGAAGACTGTATATAATGTGCCTAAAAATGAAAAATCTATTTTCAACATCATGGCAGTTGTTTCCAGAGTATAATAGGAAAGAAGTAGTAGGCCTTTTCTTCCACTGGACTGATAGTTATGTGCAAAATTAGTCTGGTATTGTATACACTACAATAAGCAAAGCTAACAGTACAACAGGAGCTCAAAGGTTTGTGTGTTTGTATTTACTTTAATAAAATAATGATATAGACAAACGTTCCAATATCAAAGAGATGTTTCCTGTTTTACTTTTTCCAACATTTACGTTAAAAATTCTCTAACATTTATACATGTTACTGCCACTGTCCATACCATATTGCAAATTATGAGAAGGCAAACCACCTCAATAAAAATGTGTTTCAGCTGCAGTCATCCCTTTTAGGCACCATTCACTTCTACTACTGAAATCACAATGAAACTGTATACAGGTTAGACACCTCCACCATTCAAGTTGCAGGTGGACAGGAGATACAATATTAAAAACGATAATGTCTGTAAGAGCTAGTGTAATTATACATGTATACGAACAGCCACAAACATGGAGGATTGAGTACTTCACTACAGTGATATCTTGGTAATTTTTCAATTTGTCCTTTGTGCTGTGCTCAGCGTACAAAACATGCATTTGTGCATTAGTACTCCCCTGTGCTGCCCTTCAGATGTGGAAAATGTTATGGTTAAACTTGATCTCTTTATTGGTATCTCATTAAACCTTAGCTTTGCAGAAATGTAACAGTCCTACATACTATCATACTTAGTAAGCTGCAGTCTATTTGATGAAAAGTCATCACTGTTCTTCTGGCAACAGAGACTGGAGAGTGTGGGGGGGGGGGGGGGGGGGCGCTTGCAGCAGGAAAGCTCCCATTACTATGTAGGTCTGAAGAGCTGCGGCCAATATCTTGATGCCCCTGATGAAACAGGGTAGACTGTATCAAAGGATAACAATTACATATGACCAGGGGCCTGGATCTGCAACATTACAAGCACCCATATTAATATGGCCCTGATTTCACTTAGAGTTATAAAAATATTCTGCTGCTTAGTTTATGACAAATGCAATTTAATAAGAGCCATCTTTTAATATTTCCTTGCTACAAAGCAAACTACAGGAAGCCTACAATTATAAAGTTAGCTTACTGTCAAATGCACCAAATATACTTCGATTTCTGAAAAGCCATATTTATGATAGAAACATTATAAAATAATTTCTAGTTAAGATTATTTAGTACAAGTATATTCTTTATTCATACTGGGAAAAAAAACTTGATGCAGTCAACTGCACCCAGCATATTCAGTTAACATTTCAGGCAAGGCAATTTAAGTTAAAGACACATGAAATTTTGATGGAAGTACTATAAAGACAAATGTTAGTGTAATTTTCACATAAACATCTAGTCATCTGAATAGTTTATCTTCCTGAGATTATATTAGCACTACTGACTTTCATCTCTGTTGGCAACAGCGTACATCTAACACTTCCATTCATAAAATGATTTCCCACTTCTGTAGGACATAATTCCTTTAACAAGCCTGGAAGTGCAGTCCTTTTCAGCAACATCTTCACTGGCTGATACCAAAGACTTGGGACTAATACAACAGAAACTAGAAAGATTTGTTGCCAAACTTAGGAAGCCTACAACAAGAAAAATAACCAGAGATCCTGGCACAGGTTTTACAGATATTTCGGAAATTTTATGAAAATTTGTTTAAAATAGAGAAGTGTGAAAGTCAAGAAAAAGCAAAAATGGAAATATTCATCGAAGAATTAAATATGCCAATGTTACAGGCAGATCAGGCTCAACAGTTAACAGTTAATATAGGAGGAGAGGAGATAAAAATGGTTACATATAAACAATCTTCAGGAAAGTCTACATAAATAGATGGTATTCAGCTGGAAGTTTGGAAGCTAGGAGGGAAAAAGTGATAATATCTGGAAGGTTTTATTTAACAGTATATTAAAAGGAGGGGAAACAATAACATCTTGAAAAAAAGCTGAGGTCACTGTAATGCCTAAAGAAAAGACCCATCCGATCTAGATTCATGTAGGCCCATTTAAATTTTAATCGATTATAGTGTTTATGTCTATATTGGATAAAAGAATGACAAATATGTTGCCAAAATTGATAGATATGGATCAATGTGGATTTGTGGAGGCAAACATCTGACAATATTAACAGAACAACGATGATCGAGAGGGAAGCACAATGTAAGAAAATACTGCAGCTGTTGGTGAGTGTTAACGTAGAGAAAGTATTTGACAGAGTAAGCTGGGATTAAAGAATAGGTTAATGGAAGCATTTGCACCTCCCGGTGCACTAATAAAGTTAACTAGGAGGATATACAAGGGATCAGTGGCAAAAATCAAAGTTGTTGGGTTTTTCTCTGATATGTTTTTTTTTTTTTTTTTTTCTCAAATAAATTTCTCTGATATGTTGCATCTGAACATAACACAGGAACCAGGCAGAGGTGTCCTCTTTCCCCTTTGTTATTTATGTTGCATTTAGAACCATTAGCAAAGAAAATAAGGGACTCAGAAATTCAAGGCTATAATTGCTATAGTATTCAGTAAAGTTGGGTTCATTTGCAGATGATATTATTTTATACCTGATGGAACCAGAAAAGGGCATCTCAGTGTTATGGAACACTATTCTGTTTTTTTTTTTTACGGATATAAAATTAATGAAGATAAAAAAAAAGATAAAGTAATAGAATGGAAAGAGGCTAAGAAGACATTTGGACTGCAAGGCAAGATACTGTCTTCCGTATCAGAGACTGATAACAGATTATAGGCAAAGAGAAAGTAATAGGGGAATCCAAAATGAAAGACCGGCACTTCTTGAGTTTTCAGCTGAATCTGGAACAGAAACTGGTGTTAAGAAGGGATAATTAGTAGTGTGTATAAAACACTGCATGATAACTGCAGGAATTAGAGGAGGTCAGAAAAGATTAGAAAGAGAGATCAGATAAGCAATCCAAAAAGAAACAATGGGAGGACATATTTATGGATCCCAAATATGCAACAAAATCTAGAAGATTTAGTATGTTTGCCTGAAAGTGTTTGCAGAGGTACTTTTATACCCCAAGCATGAGCCCTTTTGCCTAGGGCATCAGTTGACCTAAGGCCACTCCTGACCCCAAGTAAACTCCAAAGAAATTTTTTCCTCAGGTAAATGGCAAATATTGGAGGTGTAATGAGGAAAAAAGAGGTACCTGGGAGCAAATGTTCTCTGAGCGTAATGAGTTGGCAGACTTTAAAATTCCCTGCAGAGTACTGTATCCAGAATACTGGATGAGCAAATGAGTGTGACTAAGGAAATGATTACTTGTGCTGGGATACAGGATCTGAACTACCTAAACATAGTAAGGCCTTGTTAAGTTTAATTCTGGTGGCTGCCAAAAAAGCGATTACTAGAAAATGGAAATCAAATTCTAAACCAACTGTATGTGAATATTTTAACATACATAAAAGAACAGGAAATGGGATCTTTAGAAAAGGGTAGAAGTAAATTGCATAGAAAAAAGTGGAAACTGAGGGAAGAATACATCAACAGAAATGTTTTGGAGGAGGAATGAGTTTTAAGAAATGTCATGAAATGAACAATTTATGTAATGTTTGGTTTGATTGTATTATACAGAACAATACAGGTAATGTATAATGTTTGCAAATGTGAACATGGGTTGACTATTTTATATAAATGTATGTTTGTCTATGTCACAAGTGATAATTCAATAAAGGTATTTAAAAAAAAAGACTCCGGACTGATGGCCTGGGAGTTCAACATTCTTTGTAAAGTAGATTAAAAAGAGGTAGGGTTACCAGGGGAAAATAGATGTGCACTGATATCAGTGAGAAACAAATTTCTCCTGCCCTCATATTATGCCCAAACCTTGTTAGCATATTTCATGGCACTACATTTATGGATTCATACCACTCTAACTCCACAGTAATACAGATGGATTCCCATTCCTTCTTACCAAAAGCACTGCCATGAGAAAGTATTTTTGTTTCTTCTCGTAAGGACTTGGAGGACCTTTCCCCTTTGGGGCAAGCATGCTTCCACATTACCCACTGCACCTTTCTCACTCCAGATGCCTTCCACAAACATAGCATTCATCCCTAACCTAAACAATAACAGTGGGAACAGTCTCAATTGTATTTGCCCAGCTGGAATATGGCTGGTAGCTGCTTATAAGTTTCATAGGTAGGTACTAAACTTTCAGCCTTAGTGACCTTTGAGAAGCTTAGTCATGTAACCTATTAAAATTAAAAGAATACCTACCCCAATACAGTAAATTACCACCATATATCCCACAGCTTTCATTTGTAATTATCCATTCACTTACTGAGTTTAAATGTAAAAGTAGCCAGACTATTATGCTTGATAAGCAGAGCTTATGGTTGGGGTGCACTGGTTGGGTATTAGGGCATCCTCAAGGAAAAAGAGAAGCTGAGAGCAGAGTACAGTTACCCTTGTGAGTTCTATTCCTTCTTTGCATTTTTTTTTGGGGGGGGGGTACAGTATGCAATAACTTTACCATGCTACATGCACACTCTCATGTCGGCATTTGACATCATGTTATGTTCTTACAGTACATAAGCCCCATAGATGGCTGCACCATTAATATCATACAGGGACAGCTGCAAATGAACTACAGCCATGACTTCTACCCTCCCAAGAAAGAAGCAGTTGTTAACAGATGCTTATTTTTCCTCCCAGCTGAATGCCCCATGAGATGGCTCCATTCCATGAACCTATGGCACAAGCACTGTAAATGGGCACCATCCCTCGGCTCCATCAGGCAGGCTTACTGCACTGTCTGGGCTGGGACATAATGACCACACTTGTTTATCATTGAAGATCTGGACAATACAAAATAGATTTCACAATATTTGAGGCAAGCAGTCATGTGAACAGTATACATCAGTTCCCAACTTCCCTGGCATAAAGAAAACATACTCCAAAGTCTTGATTCTGACAGTACACAATGAAATATCACATCTACACATTTTTGTGTAATAAAATACTACAGAGTGGGGGGGGTCTCACCTGATTTAAGTGGATTTTTCTGAATTCTTTATTGTGGATGCTGAACATACACTATCACAGCGGGTCTATATTATATAATCGAACACTAAAAACGTTGACTCAACTGTAGTCGACGAAAATCTCTAACCCGCAGTTCATCAAACAGCCAACAACTAACATCACCCAAAAAAACACTTTTAAGTGGGGGGGGCTGTGTCCCCCACAACCCCCTAACTAAATATTCTAACTCCGAGATCGCACTACAGTTGGGGAAAGGGCAGATGTAATGGAACAGCCAACCGATTTTTTCCCTTGGAAAGAAATCGATGATTTGGCCATTCAATGAACTGCGGCTTCGACATTTCCATGTTGACTAAAGCCGAGTTGACATTTTCATTCTTTGAACATGTGATACAGATCCATCACAACACTTTAGTGGAATATATTCTAAAACATCTGAATATTATGGTCCTGGATAACAATTCTGTGTAATATGTAGTACGCATTTGTACAAACGTTTCTGGTAAATCCATTGAACAAATATAACTGCCATCTTTTTGCCTGAGCCCAAGACTGTGGCTGAAACATATCTGTTTCAGGTCAGCCTAGTTAGTCATATTAAGTGTACCTATTTCATTACTTAATACACTTGACAGGCTAACACAGAAGGTATTTGGCTAACGAAGTTCGCAGCTGACTGCAAACTAGGAGCCATAATCAAAACTCCTAACGATGTGGACATCCTACAAAAGGGCCTCACTGAGACAGATGCCTGGTGTCAAAGCCATGGCCTCAAGCTCAATGCCAAAAGTGCATTGTCATCCCCTTTGGTAAAAACTCTGTATCCATGAACTACAACATAGGTGGTAGTATACTTAACACTGAAAGTGTGATAAGAGACCTTGGGACACAGGTGAACAGTAGTCTCTCCTTTCATAATCACATCACCACAGTAGTCAGGAAATCCTTCTACGTGGCACAGCACATCACAAAAGGTTTCTCATCCAGGAAAAAAAAGAGGTCATTGTTACCACCCTCTACTCATCACTCATTAGACCCATTATAGAGTACAATGCCCCTTTTGGTATGTACCTCACAATACATCTACAACAACTGGAAAGGCCGCAGAAATACCTCACAAAGAAGATTACCAGCCTCAAACAGATGCCCTATGCAGACAGTCTCAAAAAGCTCCAGCTTTACTCTATCGCATATTGCCTACTCAGAGGTGATCTCTGCCTAACATACAAAGCTATGTCAAACCCAGAGCTGTTGGACATGCTCCACTTAAAGAAATCCCAATCCCTCCGAGCTACACGCTCTAGGGACCTAAACCTTGTCACCACAATAAACAGAACATGCCGGAGGGATAGATTCCTGTCCCAGAGACTTCCCATATTCTGGAATAAACTACCTATCTATATCAAACAAAGCTCCTCATTAGCACTCTTCAAGAAAATTCTTGATGATTGGATGGGAAATAGGAAATTCACCCCGGGGATCACCTCTGTGGCTCTGATCAACAGTGGCACAGGAAAATAATTTTCTTGGGTGGCAAAAGCCAGAGTACCTTTTTGGCTGGGCTTGTATAGGCCCCAGGGCCGATAGCCTAGTACCTACCGAACTATGTCATGTTTTGTTTCTGTTTTTTTTTTTTTTTGCTATAGTTTAAGCCCTGCCCCCATCCACTGCTTATTGCTAAAGTTTGCACCACCCACTCTGTAATACCAGTCACCTTTTGGTACCCCCTTGCTGTTTGCTGCTATCAGTGGTATAAGTGCCAATCAATCCGTTAAGTTGCTAAAAACCAGCAGGCAGGCAATTATTCTCAGATTTAAGGATCTTTAAAGAGCATACCTTACACTACTAAGGAGCTGTACTTTGTAAACAAAGAGAATTATGGGTATTCATCCTGCCAGCAGAACAAAAGAGCAAAATTGCACTGCAAGCTGTTCTTTCACTATGGTTAATATTAGACAACAAAATACTTTAAATTTTTCCTCATGTTTGAACTCAATGTGATTACAAAACAAAAAGCAGAAATAAAAAAGCTTCAAGCACATGCTACAACTGAGACAGAGAACTCTTCAAGTTAAAAAAGTATGCCTGTGTGGGTGAGTGATGCAGTGGCACATGATGAATACACTTTCCAAGTAAAAAAAGCCTTGCATGATTCCTCTTTTCTGTCTTCTCTTAAATCATTTGTCCAAGAGAGCTCAAAAGCAGATAACCATAAAAATGCCTGCAGAGAAACCAGCTATTTTCCTTTCCTTGCAATCTGCTTCTGCCACTTCTAATAAAACAGTCCTAAGCTGACGACCACCTCTACTCTGTATTAGATATTTCTGTCTTATGTGGAGTCCACATCTATCCAACAGACGTCTCCAAAGAGCTGCCTATTAGCAAACACTTTAGAAAGCCTTTGTCATTTTGAATATGCTCAAATGTTCACTGCATGGCAAGTGTGTTAGAACCATTTAAAGATGTGTCTGACATCATTAATCTATTTGACCTCTGCCCAGGAGATCTAAGGCATATCCAAAGTAACATGACCTGAAAATGCTGAGAAAAGTTTAAGCTCCCTAGAATTCTGGGTCATGCTACTGGGGCACATAAAGAGGAAACAAGAAAAGAAAGGGAAAAAAAAGTAAGAAAAAAAATGTGACCATTATCTAGGAATCAAGCTCAAGGGGTCAACTGAGAAAATGAACGTCACAAGACAAGTCATTCTGAAACTCATATCATGAAAGAGCTTTACTATTAGAAGCATCAGAATAAAAAGTTAATCATTTACAAACAGAAACTAGATCTCTTACAACTTCTGATAGTAATAATGTTAGAAAGTTTAATTTAATGGTAAGAGAAGTAAAATTAACTCCCTGCCCAACAGTATATTGGAAATATTTGATGAACAGTACTTGTATTGCAATGTCTTTCGGCTTTTCCCAGTTAGGGGTAGCTACAGCGGATTGGCAGTGGTGTTTTTACGATATCGAGCTGCCAGCCCAGTGCCCAACCTTCACAGAAAGTACACACATACACATATGCACCTAGCTGTATGTCTTTAAAAGTCACTTGACTGCAGGGAGGACATGCAGACTCCTCACAGAAGGAGCTCCAGCTGAGATTCGAACCTACACTAAGGCACTGTACGAGCACATCCGCTCATGCATGAATCGTGCCATCCCAAACAGAACCAAGATGCTCTCATCCAAAAAAAGGAAGCCAATCTGGTGGTTCCCTACCATAAACAAACTTTACAACAAAAGGAAGAAACTGTTGCAGAAAAGAGGAAAATCCCAGGATGCAAAAAACTTCCTTACCAGCCTCAGTAAGAAACTGAGATCCCTCATAAAATCCTCCAAAGCTAGTTACGAAAATAAAATTGCCAAAGATTCCAAAGACAACCACAAGGCATTCTATAACTATGTCAAGAATCTAAATGGCAATGCTCAGATCTGCTCTGAACTAAAACAGAATGGCATTAAATATACTGATCCCATGGATATTGCCAATATCCTGGCAGATCGATTCAGTGCAAATTCCACCCCCCTCTCACCCCCCTAAATGGCCCATCTCAATACCGGAAGATTGCCAAATTCCGGTAATAACGGCCACACAGGTAAAAAACGCACTCTCCAAAGCTAAGAATACAGCATCCATGGGACCACATGACATCCCGGGCTGTGTACTACATGAACTACAATATGAACTGGCACCTCATCTAAGTGTCATATTTAATCATAGCCTCACCTCAGGTTTTGTACCCACTGAGTGGCGCAGAGCTACAGTTATCCCACTCCACAAGGGGGGATCCACCTTGGATCCCGGAAACTACCGTCCCATCAGTCTGACAAGCCTTATCTGCAAGGCCATGGAGCATATTATCATGGAACTTATAAACAAAGACATTGGCAACCTTCAAACACTGGACCCCACCCAGTTTGGGTTCATGAAGGACCAATCTTGTCTCCTGAACCTGACTGACTTCTTCAAATCAGTCTCCAGAGCCATGGATAAGGGTAAGGTGGTCCACACAGCCTATCTAGACCTTGCCAAGGCCTTTGACACCATCCCCCACTCTGGAATCATAGATAAACTTACTAAGCTGGGCATTAATCCCTACATCACCCAATGGGTTGCTAACTGGCTTACTGATAGAACCCACACTGTAAAAGTAGCCAACTCCAAATCCAGCTCCAGTCAAGTGACAAGTGGAGTACCTCAGGGTTCAGTCCTGGGACCGCTCTTGTTTGGCATCTACTTCTCTGAAGTACAGGCAAACACTAAGGGACTCTGGATAACAAAGTTCGCAGATGACTGCAAACTGGGAGTCATTATTGAATCCCCAAATGATGTGGATACTGTACAAAAGGGCCTTACAGAAACAGATGCTTGGTGCCAGAGCCATGGGCTGAAGCTCAATGCCAAGAAATGTGTAGTAATCCCCTCTGGGAAAAAACATGTACCCGTGAATTACCATATAGGTGGCAGTACACTAAACACCGAAAGTGTGATAAGAGACTTAGGGACACAGGTGGACAGTGGTCTCACCTTCGATAACCACATCGCCACAACAGTCAGGAAATCCTTCTATGTGGCACATCTTATCACTAAGGGCTTTTCTTCCACAAAAAAGGAAGTCATTGTCCCACTGTACTCATCCCTCATTAGACCCATTACAGAATACAATGCCCCGTTTGGTATGTACCTCTCAATACATCTGCAACAACTGGAAAGGTCGCAGAAATACCTCACTAAAAGAATCACAGGCCTAAAGCAGATGCCCTATGCTGACCGCCTTAAAAAACTCCAGCTATACTCTGTCGCATATCGTCTACTCAGAGGCAATCTCTGCTTAACATACAAGGCCATGTCAAACCCAGAGCTGTTGGACATGCTACACTTAAAAAAATCCCAATCCCTCAGAGCCACATGCTCCAGGGATCTAAACCTTGTCATCGCAATAAACAAAACATGCTGGAGGGATAGGTTCCTGACCCAGAGACTCCCCAGACTCTGGAATAGATTGCCCATACATGTCAAGCAGAGTGCCTCTTTGGCCCTCTTCAAAAGGAACCTTGACGATTGGATGGGAGAAAAGAAATTCACCCTTGGGATCATGTCAGTCGCCCTGCTAGACAGGGGTCCAGGGAAGTAAATAGTTTGGGAAGAAATAGCCAGGGAATTGTTATGGCTAGGCTTGTATAGGCCCTAGGGCTGATAGCCTAGTGCCAACCTATGAACCTATGAACCAGAGAACCTCTTGATGTGAGGCGACAACGTTAACCGCTGCACCGCCCGACTTCTCATAAGTACTCGTATTATATATTTAAAAATAATTCTGCAGCGCTGGTTATTTCAGTCTGTGTTGTACCCACACCCTTACAACAAGGTTTACAAAAAACATAACTGCTTTACTTCTTTTAGTTGTTACAGCTTAAGGTTTATTTGATTTTCTTCCATGAAACTGCTGTTTCTCAGTCCAAAAAGCTCACAGGACCTTTTTCCTAGAAAATTAGCAATCGCCAAATTTCATAAAGCAGACGCTACCTAAATGTGTGGTGGGCTCTTTGTTATCACAGTAATGCAAATACACAGTACCTCTCCTTTCTACATCCCTATCCTTGATTCTGGGCTACATCAGTCTTCAGCACCACGCCAGTCTAAAATAAGCAGTAAACCTCAAGACAGTGTTATGACATTGACTATCAGTCAAAACTATCTGCACTGTCTGTTACAGGGCAGAAGGTTGCAGGGCAAATGTCATCATGATACCACATATCTTGAGTTATTCCACTTACTCCACAGCCCAAAGTCAAAAATGTGTCCCTGCAGTTGTAATATAGAGTTACTGGAGCATAAAAAATAAAAGTAACCAGAGAAAAATCAATAAAAACTTAACATTTTGTGAAACAATACCTTCCTCTCCTTTACAAAGCAGTTGTATGCGAGAAAGCCTCTGATAAACACAACAATAGACTTTTATATGGACACAAAACATGGTAAATAGAATCTTTACCTAGATTTGCCTATCCCTCCAGCATGTTTTGTTTATTGCGATGACAAGGTAAATTTTACACATTACTTTAGACAAAGAAAGACGGATAAAAATGAGTTATGTACTTACCATAACATGGAATCTGTGCTATCCAATGTCAGTGTTGCTCAAGCTCCTCCCCTCCCCTTACTTCCCATTACCCAAAATGGGGTCTCTGACAGATGCTATGGTAATGGCCACTCTGTGGTTGTGTAAGATTTGTGTAAAAGGTACATGGATAGCTGTAGTAATGGCTATGGTTGTGGGGTTCAAGTGGTTGGCATGTACACAAGAGAAAAAAGTAGTAAAATAAAATAACTAAAGCAGAGCCCAAGTCGGGGCCTACTATGCAGCCTTTTAAACAAGGCCACCAAAAGCAAGAAACCCAATACAAGAAACACCAGCACACCTTCCTCCTGCAAAGTCTGCACTACTGCAGTCAAAACTCTGGCTAAGATTTGGAAGGCACAAAACAGGCAAACAGGCAGCACTTTGTATGGAAAGGATGCAGAGTCAATAAAATGGAGAGAAATTGCCTCCTGGATTCACAGAAATAGATGTGCAAACAGGCCTCCATGACATTCAGTGAAAAAGTGTCAAGATCTACACTCTTCTGGCAGTCAGGGAATGATCACTTGGAGAATTGAGAATCATCATTTAGAACCAAGGTTTCTGAATGAAGTTATGAGAACCCAGGATTGGGAGAACATACATCCTTCTAACCACACAAACATTATGAATGGGCTGAGAGAGCTGAGAATGAGGAAAGAAGACAGAAAAAATCCAAACTTCCTTTAACAACTCTTGGACAATACCAGGAGCGCCACATAAACTAAATGATCTAGAATAACTAAATGGAATTGGACCCAAGAGGTCTGTAAATAGCATCTTTTGACCCCACAACCAGGCATCACCCACTCTCTGTGGCTGTCCTACAAGCTGTGACAAACTGAGTTAGGCAGTCATTCACAAGCAGTCTTGTCAAAATCCAATGTTAAGCTTGTCTTCTAGAAGGATTTGCAGAGAGGTCAAACATGCGCCACTGTCTGATGCTGACGAAGTCCACCTGCTTTCATTGCGAAAAGGTGTATTGTTCATAGGTTGGTACTAAGCTATCTGCCCGAAGGTATTTATAAGCCTAGCCGGAATGTGCTGGCTTTTGCTGTCTCCTTAGATTAGTTCCTATGCCTCTGTCCAGCAGAGCCATTGAAGTGATCCCTGGGGTAAACTTTCTGTTTCCCATCCACTCGTCAAGGTTTCTCTTGAAGAGGGTTAGCAAGGAGCTCTGCCTAATGTAGATTGGAATCTTGCTCCAGAGCATGGGAAGTCTCTGGGACAGGAATCTATCTCTCCAGCATGTCCTATTTATTGTTGTGGTGAGGTTTAGATCCCTGGAGCGTGTGGCTCATGGGGATATGGTTTTCTTTAGGTGGAGCATGTCCCTCAATTCTGGGTTGGACATGGCCTTGTATGTCAGGCAGAGATCCCCTCGGAGTAGGCGGTATGCAACAGAGTACAGCTGGAGTTTCTTCAGTTGAGCTGCATAGGGCATCTGCTTGAGGCCAGTGGTCCTCTTGTTGAGGTACTTCTGTGGTCATTCCAGTTGTTGCAGGTGTCTTGTAAGGTACATCCCAAATGGGGCATTGTAGTCTACGATGGGTCTGTTGAGTGATGCGTAGAGGGGCCCAATGTCCTCTTTCGATATGGATGCAAACCCTTTTGTGATTAGGTGAGCCACATAGAAGGATTTTCTAACCACTTTGGCAATGTGATTATCAAAGGAGAGGTTACTATCTATTTGGGTCCCCAGATCCCTTATTACGTCTTCCGTATTTAGGGGGCTACCACCTATGTGGTAGTTTGTGTGTACTTTGTCTTTTGCAAAGGGGATGACTATGCACTTTTTGGCATTTAGCTTGAGGCCATGGTTTTGACACCAGGTATCTGTCTCAGTGAGACCCTTTTGGAGGATGTCTGTGTCAGCTGGAGAGTCAATTATAGCCCCTAGTTTGCATTCGTCTGCGAACTTGGTCAGCCATAGTCCTCCTGTGCTTGCCTGTACCTCTGAGAAGTATATGCTGAACAGGAAGGGTCCTAGGACTGAGCACTGGGGAACGCCACATGTAACCGGTTTAGAGTCTGACCTAGCTCCCACAACTCTTACCATGTTGGTTCTGTCCATGAGCCAGTTGGCAACCCATCTTGTGATGTAGGGGTTTATGTTCAGGTTGGTGAGCTTGTCTATAATACCTGAGTGGGGAATGGTGTCAAAGGCCTTTGCAAGGTCTAGGTAGGCTGTGTGGACAACCTTTCCCTCATCTATAGCCTTGGTAAATGTGTCAAAGAAATCCACCAGATTTAGAAGGCATGATCTGCCCTTAAAGCTGTACTGGGTAGGGTCCAGTGTTTGGAGGTTTCCAATGTCTCTGTTAATGAGATCCATGATGATGCGCTCCATAGCTTTGCAGGCCAAGCTAGTCAGGCCTATAGGCGATAGCTCCCAGGGTCCGTTGTGGCAACACCTTTGTGGAGTGGAATAACTGTTGCTGTGCGCCACTCTGTGGGCATGTAGCCTGTGGAGAGGCTGAGTTTAAACAGTGTGTTTAGGTGAGGGGTTAGTTCATCTTTGAGCTCATGTAGGATGCAGCCTGGGACACCGTCCGGTCCCACTGATGTGGTGTTTTTGGCTTTGGAGAGGGCTGTTTTAACCTGAGTGTCTGTGATTTCAGGGGCACTACATTCTTCTGGTATAGTTTTGGGCCCTTTTGGGGGTGAGAGGGGGGTGAACTTTGCACTGAACCTGTCTGCCAGGATGTTGGCTATGTCGGTCGGTTCAGTGTATTGTGTGCTATTCTGCACTAACTCTGAGCAGATCTGAGAATTGCCACTTAGATTCTTGACATAGCTAAAGAATGCCTTGTGGTCATCTTTGGAGTCCATGGCAATTTTTCTTTTGAAGCTAGCCTTGGATGATTTTATGAGGGAATGTAGTTTTTTTGCTGATACTGATCAGGGATGTCTTCCCTTCTTGGGATTTTACTCTTTTCTGTACTAGTTTCCTCCTTCTATTATATAGCTTGTTTATGGCAGGGGTCCATCAGACTGGTTTCCTTTTCTTGGAGGAGTGAGTCTTGGTTTTGTTTGGGCTAGCACGATCCATGCATTCTTGTAGGTGCCTGTAGAGTGCATTAGTAAAGGATTTTGCAGCTTGGACAGCGTTATCCTTTAGCATAGGGGCTTTGAAACTTCCCACCTCGGTCTTAAGTAACGTGAAGTTTGCTTTTGAAAAGTTTTTCACGGTGGTTTCTTTGACTGGAGGTGGTGGCGGAATGTGGATATCCACAGTGATTAGTTTATGGCCAGATCTAACCAGCGAGGGGTTGACCTCCGGTGTGGAACCCCGGTTGCCCATGTTGGTGATGGCCAGGTCCAATATGTTGTCACCTCTGGAGGGGGTGTTGACCAGTTGATCCAGGGCGTTTGAGTTTATAAATTCTAGAAAATGTTGCGCAAGAGAGTTTGTACTTGAGTAGTTCTCCCACTTAATGTTTGGGTAATTGAAATCACCCAATATCAGGGTGTTTAGTAGGACCTTTATGTTTCCCAGTGTTTCCAGGAATGTGCAGTGGAGGTCCTGGGACATGGTGGGTGATCTGTAGCAAGCTATAATTTGAATAGCAGTTTTGCTAGTTGTTAGTTGCACGAGGATGATCTCTGAAGCATCGTGCTTTGCCACTAACCTGGAGGTGTGGGTATCCTTAATGAATATGGATTACTCCCCCACCTTTTGTATTTCAGTCCAGGTTTTGTGGCCGAAATGTATGGTATGAGTTGTAGCCTGGTTATTTGAAGGTTGGATCACCCTAGAGGAATACGTAGCAGTAGATGGGGAAGTATAGTACAGATCACCCACAGAAGACAATTACTGTTGTCTTTAATACAACTCCTCAAAGGATTCATGAGAAGCATGCCCAAGGAAGCATTCAGAATGTCCTAAGCAACACCACAATATGAAGGTTCATGGAAGAAGGCAAATTTAGACTTCAGATCCCAGACTCAAGAAGCTCTGCCAAGATTTGGTACACCAGAAAGAAAAGACACAGGGATATGTGAAACAAATAATGCAAATTCCAAAGGTAGAGAACTTTTCTTGCCCAAAATATCAACAATGTTCTTAGCCCTAAATTCCTGGTCAAGCAGCCACATGTAAGGTACTGTGGTTACTGGAAGCTATTCTAGGCTAAAAAAAAAAAAAAAAAGAAAAGCCTGTCCTGCAATACTTGCAAATCACAGCAAACTATACAGCCAAGGTACTGTGCAGCAAATCTATCCTTTTGAAAGCTGAAGTACTAGTATCTGGGTGCTGAGAGGTTGCAAAAATGGAACTCTTGTGGTCAAACTCTGCAGGTAATATAATTCTGAGTTCTTCAGATTTCTTCCCAAGAGTTCTCCAGCTATTACCTCCTGTTGAATGACCTTCACAGCAACAGCAAGAAAATAATCTTGTAGGACAGGCATGCCATGAGCAAGTCTACGGCAACCTCAAAATCACATGCAGTGTATGAAACGTTGTGAAACCATATACCACAAACTGATCATTTCATACTCTTGTTCACAAGAATGTAAAGGCAGCTATAAAGATTAATTGAATAACACTGACAATCTAACAGTTAGTCACTTCCTAAACTACATATGCTGCTGAAGACAGTTGTAGCAAGATGAGAAAGCTAAACAAGGCAATCCTATCTCCAAAGGAGTCTCAAGCACATCTTATGTGATTCTCAGTTCTTCCCAGGAAGACCAGAAAATACAACTTCTCCTGTGTGCCCTAGATCTTCATTAGGCTGCCTGAAGTGTGCCGTGCCTGCTATACTCCCCAAGTGAGATGCCCAAGGGGTTCTCCTCCCAAAATGGCTCAACGACCTCAACAAACTCCACTTTATCAACTGGAGAAGACTCTAAAATCATCTATCAGAATAAGTCCAGCTATCCTACAAAAAAAATCTACATTTATGCCTTTAAATTTGTGAGCTCATCCTTTCAGCCACTACCCAACCCTTGTGTCCATAGGAAGGACAGATTCCAATCAATGAAAAGCTTCATCCTATGAGTATTACTTCTCTCGTTGGCACCACAACCCAGTAAACTATGTTAAGTAGTACTGAAGCTGGACTCATCTGCTGGTCAACCTCCTGACCCCCCTCCACCCTAAGTAGTGAACAAGAACCAAAATAAACTCTGCTTCCAAGATGGCTGCACATCAATTAAAATAACAAAAGGCTAGAAAAAAATGGAAGAAGCTTTAAACAGATATTCAGAAGAGGTGACAAAACTGCAAAACTCAGGGGCTGAAATGAAGAAAAGGCTGACTGAATATGGGACTGCTCAAAAAGAGATGTTTAAAAAAATAATAGCATTAGAGGACAGAGCACATAGGGAAAACCTGAGATTTTATGCTGCACCAAAGAATCTGGAAGAAACACTTTGTATCAATTTTATGAAAGTACAAATACAACTGAAGTGGCATTCCACAGCAGTTGTTGTTAACCGAAAGGGCACATCATGTGCATGTCCCAAACCTGGCTACAGGAAAGCGACCTAGACCTTTAATAGTAAAGATGCAATCCTACCAGCAGGAGGAGTTGATTCTGAAAATTCTGTGACAAAAGGATAAAGTACTAAATGTGGGAGACAGCAGAGTGTTTGTGGAGAATGATTACCCATTGTAAATGAGACAGGAGAGAAGTAAATGTATTCCGCTATTCAGGGAATGTCAAGAAGCAGGCATGAAATTCAAACTGGTGTACCCAGCTATCTTCGAAATATTTTTTCCTGGAGGGACAACATTTTTTGATGCAGTACATGCTAAGGAGGAAATACAAGTTTTTTCTAACAAAATGTGAGCAATGAGACAGAAGGAGATTCTGCTTCTTTTAATTCTGGTAATAAAGACCACAGGGAGATTGTGCCTGTGAAACCTTTTATAATATTTCAATGGAAAATGCTTGACAGAAAGAAAAAAGCACAAGAGTTGACTAGAAGAATCGAGAGTACGGTGGAAATGAATCAGAGAGAGGATTTGGGAGATGGAGATGAAAAGGAATAAAATCAGTAACTTGAAAATTGATAAATGTGGGATTAAAAAACAATTATGTTAGTGAAACATGACAAAACAAGAAAATCTTGAAATATTGGACATTTTTTACTTTGTTGTAGGGGACTCCAAAGCATTTGCACTACTTCATGTTCAGAAAAACACTTTGGAGAGGGGATAATGAGGGAGAAAGTTAACTAAGTAAAACAATGTTTTTTTTTTCCTAATAGTAATATGTTTATAGTGCATTCTATTGCATATTATAAAGTAAAAATTTTCAGTAATTTTTAAGTGTAACTGGAATTTTAATGGAAATAGGTGCTCCTATTTTTTCCTTTCTTCTCTCATTGTCCTTATTCTGTTTTAAGACATGTAGGTACTGCAATGTAAAAAAGAAGATAAGTCTGGTTAAAACAGCATGACAAAAAAGAATCAATGTATGTTTTCTCATTCATAGGGGAAATGACTGGGCTAACGCCCTTAGCTTGATCTAGTGACCAGGTTTAAGGGCAAGTATGTAAATGAAAAAAGAACAGTAGATATTACAAAGCTTTTCTCTAGCAAATAAATGCATGTGTTTGGTAACAACTTTGTGTCTGGTCCTCATGCCTCCATGGAGACAATCTGATAAAGACAGATGGCTAAAAGATGATGCTTTCTGAAAGCATTCAAGTGTTTTCCCATCTGGGACAGCTATAAAGATAAGACAAAACCAGATAGCACTTCGTAGAAGCACAGGCTATAGCATGCACCTTAGCATAGACAACCTTTTTTTAGGTTAACCAAAGTCTATAACTGTAAGTTTGGGAAACCTGTTTCTATTAGGAGGGTAAAACTTCAATATTTATTACTGCTCAATATCTCAGTTGTCTGGCTTCTACTACATAACTACAATCAACTGCAATACTAGTTAAGTACAAACTTGCAGTGTAAAGATTGCACTGCATTTTATTTTTCTGTGTATTTAATTGTTTCATTGAATACTGTCGTCTGTGTCTCTCTGTAGTTATTTATTTTTCAATTTAATTGTTTCATAGAATACTGTGGTCTCTCTCTGTCTCTGCAGTTAGTGGGGGCCATTGTGTTTCACTTCATTGATATTCAGTGTTAAACTCTTAGCCTAGAATGTTTCTCTGTATTTATAATTGTTGGTCACATATCTTTGAATTTATTACTGCTCAATATCTGAGTTGTTTGGCTTCTGCTACATACCTACAATCAACTGCATTACTAGCTGAGTTAAGTACAAACTTGCAGTGTTAAAGATTATACTGCATTTTATTTTTCTGTGTATTTAATTGTTTCATTGATTAGTATGGTCTGTGTCTCTCTGTAGTTATTTATTTTTCAGTTTAATTGTTTCATAAAATACTGTGGTCTCTCTCTGTCTCTACAGTTAGTTTCCTGCCCACTTTCTGCCCACCCTCCCTGTTCTTTTTCTGGTATTAATCTTGGTGGCTTTGGAATTGCCCGCCCCTCTTGTAAATTTGTGTTTGAACACTCCTCCTGGGTCTATCTCATTTGCTCACTCAACAGAGTACAGTGATATCATATTTTGACTTCAGACACTCCTACCAGTCCCATCTGTTTAGCTCTATCCCAGCTCTATTCCAGTCTAATGTCACTAGCTCACTCTACCTAATACAGAGAGAACATTTGTGAAGGGCAAGCCACTTATGTCCTTAATTTTGAATACTCTTCTGTTTCTTCTTTCTCGCTTTCCACTTTCCAAAAATTTTTTTTCTAAGCTTGTTTCCTGCCTTTCCTGTAACTAGTCTAGTCCAGATACAGATTTGATGTAACCAGGACTGTTTGTAAGCTTCTGAGCCCCCAAAGCCTTTTTATGTTGGGGGGAAGCCTTCTAGCTTATCAATGGGAGTGGTAAGCACTAGGCAGCCTATCTTCCACAAGAGTGGTTGTTTGGCCCAGAAATTGCAGTTTATTGGCAGTTTGGCAGTAAAAGCCCACGCTTGCACTTGTTTCCCATCTTTTCTGTAACTAGTCTAGTCCAGATACAGATTTGCTGTATCCAGGACTGTTTGTAAGCTTCTGAGCCCCCCAAGCCTTTCTGTGTTGGAGGAAAGCCTTCTAGCTTATCAGTGGGAGAGGTAAGTACTAGGTAGCCTATCTACCACAAGATCCAGGTACAGATTCTTAGTTTTAGCACTTGAATTTGCTTATTCATGCTCAGCACTTGTTCAGAATTTTTGGTTAGCATTAAATAAGCTACAAATTACTACAGCACTCAACCTTCCTCTTTACCTAGAGAAAAACAATGTTTGTACTTACTTTCCTCACTTGCTTAGAGAAAAACAGCTCTTGTACTCACTTTCCTCATTTGTCTAGAAGAAAGTAGTTTTTTATTCAGGCATGTCCAAGGGTCAGCTCCCAGTGTTCTCTCCTGTCTATCTGATGAATCTGGGCAACTTGAGGCAATGTAGCAATTGCCTCATGTACACAGACAACCATCTCCTCCTACCACCCAACACCAGAACCTGTGAGAGAGGCACTTATCTAACCAAACTGGAGGTAAAGCTCTCTCCAACCAAGGCTGAACTTGACAGTCAAGAGAAGAAGGGAAAACACTTGCACCACACCACACTCCTCACATAGTCCCACTAAACCTACACCACCATAATCCATACATAGAAACACAAAAACATCTGCAGAGGCTCTCAATAATAGCCTTCTTAAGCAACAGAGACCTCCAAAGCAGAAACGCAAGCAATCTCCACCCCTCAACACAACCAAAATGACAAACAGCCCACAGACTCAGTGTGCCAATATACCACAGCCCATAAGGTAAACCAATGTACCCAACACACTAGTCATAGGTGACTCTATAGTCAGGCACACTGATGTCCCACTCACCAGGCTAAACAAGGAGAAGGTTACGGTCAGCTGCCTGTCGGGTGCCAGGATCCGCCACATAACCCACACACTCAGGTCACTCCACAACAAGTACTAATATGACTCTGTCATTGTCCATGTTGGTGTGAATGACCTGAGATGTACCTTCCTGGACTACATGAAAAGAGACATGGAAGTCCTCTCCGATCTTGTAGCCCAGAGAGGTATGACCCTAGCCCCTATAATGCCTTTTTAAGGCAAGGTTCAAATGAGAAATTCACCACCGTAACAGGAACAGGGAAGCAAAACCTGAAGGTAATGCTATTCAATGTTATAAGTCTAAATCTCAAAATGTACTCACGTGAGGCATTCAAAGTGGAGAACACTGATATCTGTGCAGTGACCGAGACCCTGGTTCAAGGCTCTAGAGAGCACCCCTGCATTACAAGGCTATAACTCATACCACACTTTTTGGCCATCTAGCCTGGACCAGAACACCAAAGGGGGAGGTGTGTCCATATTCATTAAGGATATCCACACCTCCAGGCTAGTTGCGCAGCATAATGCATCCGAGGTAATCCAAGTGCAACTAACTCTGGGCAAAACTGCAATCCAAATTGTTGCTTGCTACAGATCCCCCACCATGCCACAGGATTCCCACTCCTCTTCTCTTGATATACTGGAAAATATTAGGGTTCAGCCAAACAGCCTAATAATGGGTGATTTCAACTACCCCACCAATAACTGGGAAAACTGCTCATGCACCAACTCCTTCACTCAACGCTTTCTGGAATTCATAAATTCCAATGCCCTGGATCAACTTTCTCCACACCCCCACCATGGCAACAATATCCTAGATCTAGTCATTACCAACATGAATAACCAGTGTTCCACACCTGAAGTCAACTCCTCATTGGTCAGATCCGACCATAAGCTTAATCACCCTAGATAACTGCATCCCGCCCCCACCCACCATTAAGGAAACCACAGTAAAAAAATTCTCCAAAGCTAACTTCATGCTTAAGACAGAAGTGGCGAACTTCAGGACACCCATGCAGATGGACAATACAGTTACGACTGCTGAATCTTACACAAACGCACTCTATAAGCACTTACACAAGTGCATGGATCATGTTATCCCAAACAGAACCAAGACGCTATCCTCCAAAAAAGGAAGTCAATTTGGTGGTCCTCTGCCATAAACAACAGAAGGAAGAAACTGTTGCAAAGAGAGTAAAATCCCATGAGTGGAGGAGCTTCCTGGTCAGCATCAGTAAGAAGCTGAGATCCCTTATAAGATCCTCCAAAGCTAGCTTTGAAAACAAAATTGTCAGTGATTCTAAGGGCAACCACAAAGCATTCTATACCTATGCCAAGAATCTCAATGGCAACACCCAGATCTGCTCCGAGTTACAGCACAACAGCATGAAAAATACAGAACCAACTGATATTGCCAATATCCTGGCAGATAGGTTCTGTGCAAACTTTACCCCCCCCCCTAAAGGGCCCATATCTATACAGGAAGAATGCAGAGTCCCTATAATCACATCTATGCAGGTAAAAGCTGCACTCTCTAAAACCAAAAACACAGCATCCATGGGACCGGACAACATCCCAGGCTGTGTTTTACATGAACCTCAGAATTAACTAGCTGCCCATCTTAGCACCATGTTCAATCATAGTCTCACGTCAGGATTTGTGCCCACTGAATGGTACAGAGCAACAGTTATCCCACTCTACAAAGGGGAAGCCACCACTGATCCAGGGAACTATCGCCCTATTAGCCTGACGAGCCTTGTCTACAAGGCCATGGAACGTATCATCATAAAACTCATAAACAAAGACATTGGTAACCTCCAAACTCTGGACCCCACCCAGTTCGGGTTTGTGAAAGGCAGATTATGCCTTCTGTACCTGATCGACTTCTTTGAGGCAGTCACCAAAGCTGAAGACGAGGGTAAGGTGGTTCACACAGCCTATCTTGACCTCACCAAAGCTTCTGACACCATCCCCAATTCTGGAATTATAGTTAAACTCACTAAACTAGGTATAAATCCCTGCATCACAAAATGGGTTGCCAACTGGCTTACTGACAGAACCCACACTGTAAAAGTTGCAGACTCCAAATCTGACTTCAAACCAGTGACAAGTGGAGTACCACAGAGTTCAGTCCTGGGACCTCTACTGTTTGGTATCTACTTATCTGAACTACAGGCCAACACAGAAGGCTTCTAGCTAACGAAGTTCGCAGATGACTGCAAACTAGTAGCCATAGACGAGTCCCCAAATGATGTGGACATCCTACAAAAGGGCCTCACTGTGACAGATGCCTGATGTCAGAGGCATGGCCTCAAGCTCAATGCCAAAAGGTGCACTGTCATCCCCTTTGGTAAAAACTCTGTACCCATGAACTACCACATAAACGACAGTCTACTTAATGCCTAATGTGTGATAAGAGACCTTGGGACCCAGGTGGACAGTAGTCTCTACTTTGATAATCAGATCGTCACAGTAGTCAAGAAATCCTTCTATGTAGCACACCTCATCACAAAAGGGTTCTCATCCAAGAAAAAAGAGGTCATTGTCCCCCTCTGCTCGGCACTCATTAGACCCATTATAGAGTACAACGCCTCTTTTGGAATGCACCTCACAAGACATCTGCAGCAGCTGGAAAGACCACAGAAGTACCTCACAAAGAGGATTACTGGCCTCAAACAGATGCCGAACACTGAATGTCTCAAAAAACTCCAGCTTTACTCTGTAGCATATCACCTACTCCAAGGAGATCTCTACTTAACATATAAAGCTATGTAAATCCAGAGCTGTTGGACAAGCTACAACTAAATAAATCCCAATCCCTCTGAGCTACACACTCTAGGGACCTAAACTTTGTCACCACAATAAACAGGACATGCTGGAGGGATAGATTCCTGTCCCAGAGACTTCTTATACTCTGGAACAAGCTACCTATCCATGTCAAGCAAAGTTCCTCATTAGCACACTTGAATCTTGATGAGTGGATGAGAAATAGGAAATACACCCCGGGGATCACTTCTGTGGCTCTGTTCGACAGGGGCACAGGAAATTAACTTTCTTGGGTGGCATAAGCCAGGGAACCTTGCTGGCTAGGCTTACTTAGTCCCTTGGGCCAATAGCCTAGTACCTACCTATGAAGATGTATATAGTTTTCTGAGTTAGTACTAAGTTAATAGGCTTTGGTGGCATTGGGGGCGTGCTTGTGTTTTATTAAAAGTTGTCAAAGAAATAAAATTTTGTAAGATGTGATTTAGGCTCAAATGGATGTAACAACAAACAACTGTGGAAAAGATCAACCTGCCAATCAGTTTATGCATGTAACACAAAAGTTGGAACTAGACACTTAAAAAAGCTGTTGCACATAAAATGTTTGAATAACTTTTTAACACAATGATGCTTTCTGTAATGTCTTTAAATGTCAATAGTCTCAAAAATAAATACAAAAAAGTAAGAGTACTGAGCTGTATTAGAAAATGTAGAGTGCAAATAGCTATGCTACATGAGACATACTTGGAAAATAACTGAACATGTAAATTTGATAAAGAAAGATTTTCAGGATGGTTATTCAGTGGAATACCTGGGACAATGGAAAAAAAGGAGTACTTGCATTAATTGCTAAGGGACAACAATTGTGAAAGAAGAAGATAAAGATAATAATGGTAGACTTGTAGTACTAAGAAACTACTGGCAAGGAAGGAGGATTACACTGGGGCATATTTATATTTCACCTAAAACTGCTATAATGCAGCTTAAGAAAATTCTGGGAGAAATAGTCCGCTTTCAACAAGGAATGAATAGTAGTTATAGGTGGGGACTGGAATTTGATCTACAGTAGTGAAGATGTGTATAGGGGGTCCAAGAGGGAAAATATAACAAAGGAGGGTAGATTTTTGAAGAAATTTATGAAATTATTTGGCATGGAAGATGTAAGTTCGGTACTAGGAGTTTGGAGTGAATTTATAAATTATTCCCCAATATACAAAAACTGGGCTAGGCTACACAGAATTTACATTTCATAGGAACATGTTCATTTAATTGAAAGTCTTGATATGCACCCAATAACTATTTCAGATCATGGATCAATAACAGCTAAAGTAAAATCACAGGGCAATGAAATAAAAATGAGACACTGGCACTTTCCCACGTACCTGTTGAAAAGAGAGAAATTTAGGGAATGGTTAGTGGAAATTATTCAGAAGCTATTACTGAAGATAGAAATTTCTTCTGAAAATATATCTAGGGAGTGGGATAAAATTAAAGTGGAGTTTAAAAATAGTTTGGAAATGAAAGAAAAAGAGATATGGTTAAGAAGTAACAATAATTATTTAGAGGGACTGACAAATGTTAAAAGTACTGCAGAATAGGGTATCTCACAGAACAAGAGGAGCAACAGCAGAATGCTAAACAGAAAATAAGGGATTACCTTGAGAAAATGCATGAGTTTAATAAGATTGCTGTCAAGCAAATGTTTTTGATAACTCTACAGCATAAAAACATTTAGCAGAACGACTCAGGCAAAAGAAATTAGAAGAGGCTGTCACCAAGCTTAGGGGGACTATAACAAGGAAGATAACAAGAAATCCTGTAGAAGTACTAGAATATTTCAGAAATTTTATGAAAGTCTGTGCAAAGCAGAGAAATATGGACATCACAAAAAGGTACAAATAGAAATATGTTTATGGATGAATTAAATATGCCAAAGTTAGAGGCAGATTAGGCTCAATTACTAACAGGATAGAAGGAGATGAAATAAAAATGGTGATATATAACCGGTCCACAGGAAAGCCCCAAGGAACAGATGGTATAACTGGGATACAAACGGAAACAGGTGCTTCCATCTGGATCATCAATGTTATTTTAATGTTGTCAAATGATGGTATCCCTGTGAAAGTTTGGAAGCTAGGAGGGAAAAAACAGATAATGACCTGGAAGGTTTTGTTTAATAGGATTTTAAGAGGAGGAGAAGTAACTACATCCAGGAAGAAAGTGATGGTGGCTGTAATAACTAAAGAGGGGAAAGACCCATCAGATCCAGCTTCATACAGGGCCATTTCAATCCTAAACAAACCATGACTATAAAATGTTCATGTCTATAATGGCAAAAGCGATGGTTTTGAGGAGGGGAGGCAAACATCTGAAAACATTAACAGAATAACTGATGATCCAGAGGGAAGCAGAATATAAGAAAAATACCACTGATGTGGGTGGGCCTTGATGCACAGAAAGCATTTGACAGAGTAAGCTGAGATTTTATGAGCAGGGCAATGGAAGCATTTGCATTCCCTGATAAAATTATACGATTAGGACGATCTATGAGGGATTGAAGGTGAAAATTAAAGTGGGTGGGTTCCTCTCTGAAAATTTCTATTTGAGAAGAGGAGCCAGGCAAAGGTGTCCTATTTCCCCCCTTTGTTATTTGCATTATATTTAGAATCACTGGCAAAGAAAATAAGGGACTCAGAATTTCAAGGATGTAATTGGTATGGTAGTCATGAAAAGATGGTTCTATTTGCAGCTGATATTATTTTACATCTGATAAAACCAGAAAACGATATTCAGTGTTGTGGAATGTTTTGAGACAGATTCAAACCTTTTTGGGATATAAAATTAATGAATCTAAAACAAAGGCAATAGCTGCAAACTATATACCCAAAACAATCTCTGTGGTGTCTCACAAACCCAGTACATCACCATACTTGGTCCAAAAACAAATACTGAGGAAACTTCTGTGTGTGGAAGATCTAAGATTTTCTAGAGTTCAGGCACCTAATAAAATGTGAATATCTAAAATAACAGCTAGTAGAAATACTTTCTTTACAACTTTCTAAAGTATAAATCCACTAATGAATGTATGAAAACACAAGCTTATTCAAGTTGAATCTTTCTTTTCCAGTATAGTAGAGAGGGGAGAGAGAATAGCTATGGGTCAAAAGTTTGTGGTGTCTGTGTTGGTGCCACCTTTGTGTAAGGGGAGAATGAATGCTTTTTACAGATGTCTGCGACAAGGGACTCTTTAACTGATCTGTTAATGAGTATGCTGATGGGATAAGCTATAGAGTTTGCAGTTAGCTGCAGGAAATGTGGGGGTAGATAATGAGGAGCTAGAGTACAGGGTTTAAGCTTAAGTAAAAGTTTTTTTTATTGTGCCAATGGGTATGGGGGAGAATTTTAGGTTAGAGTTGTGTGCAGGATTGTTTTCTGGGATGGTTTGGTCATTAGCTGTCTTGGTGGTGGTGGTGTTAATCATAGGGAAGGTGGTTGTTAGGTTAGCTATAGTGTCAATGAAGTAGGAATTGAAGAGGGTGGCAAGTTCGGTAGAGGTTTTGTGTGGGTCAGGGGATGAGAACCTAGATGTAATAGATGGTTGATGGAGGACCAGAACTTTTTGGGATTATTTTTATGTTGGCTTTGTAGGTGGAGGCAGCGGGCTTTTTTATCATTGGTTATTAGACGTTTTGTGTGGTTACGGAATTGTTTGTATTGTATTAGAATTGTAGGGTCTTTGTTTTCTGCCATGATTTCCAGATTATATCCCTTGTGGACATGACTTCTTTGGTGGATTTTGAGAGCCAGCTTGAATGGTTATGTTTTATTCGTTTTTGGCGGGTGGGTGCTTGCCTATTTAGGATGTCTAGGAATGTTGAGTTAAAGAACTCAACAGCCTCGTTAAGTGGCAGGGATTTGAAGGGTTCCCAATTTACTTAAGCTAAGGTTTCATTAAATATGGATGGTTGGAACTTAGTCAAATTTCTGGTTGATTTGTATTGGTACTTGGTATAGTACTTGAAAAGTGCAGAAATTCACCATTACCTTTATATACCTGTTTAAACGCATGGGAGTGGTTTACTACGGTAGCTCTGTTGTAAAAGGCAATTAGACTGTTTGCTTGCTAAATACCCCTTCCCCCATACACTAGTGTGATATTTGACACAGTGCTGCCCTACTTCAAGCTGTGTGATTCCAAGATAGGTTAAACTAACCTAAATTAAAAGTCAAACTAAAAATTACACATTAATATTTGCTAAAACTTCCAGAAAGTATCTCATTGTAGTCTCAAACAAAGAAAAAGTTAACATAAGTCTTCAAAATTTCTTAGAAATTTTTTCTACCAACATTCAGAAACATTTTTAACATAAATTGCTTTTGTCTTACAACTTTTTCAGGTTTGTGTGTCAAGTGGGAAAAACAACTACAAGTTAAATAACCATGCATAATACTGCATTTTGTTGGGCTAAAAACAATACATATTATTTAAGAAAATGTAGTAGAAAAAACAAATCCTAAAAAAAAAAAACAAAAAAAAAAACCTACCAAGCTCTTGAGGACACGAACACAAACACCACATACACATAAACATGTTTGAAATTTTAGAAAGCCAAAGACCATATGTTCGACTCCTAAAATTTCAAACATGTAAAAATAAAAATAAAACACACAACATAAACTTACTTTTTAAATGCTAGCAGGGGGGCTATGCCCCCTTGCACCCACTACACCCCCCGTAACTTAAATATACCAACTCAGTGATTGCACTACAGTGCGGAAATGGAAATCTTTCCATTCCACACTGTACAGAGATGCTGGTTCCACATGGTCGGCATTTCAAATGTCGATCATATGGTCTTCGACACTGTGAAATGTTGACCATGTGTAGGGGACCCATATATATATATATATATATATATATATATATATATATATATATATAGAGAGAGAGAGAGAGATATATATATATATATATATATATATATATATATATATATATATATATAAATATAAAAGTAACGTCTTTCGGCTTTTCCCAGTTAGGGGTCACCACAGCGGAACTCTGGTCTGTTAATGATTGGCAGTGGATTTTTTACAGTGCCGAGTTGCCAGCCCAACCTTCCAAGAAGGCACACCCAATTCACACATGCACCTACCTGCATGTCTTTAAGCGTCACTCGACCATGGTGAGGAAATGCAGACTCCACACAGAAAGTGCTCCAGCCGAGAATCGAACGGGAGAACCTCTTGCTGTGATGCGACAATGCTAACCACTGCAGCACCACGGCTCTGTTATATACATAAATCTATTCATCTCAAATGATAAATTTATTTAAGAATTTTAAATTAAAATACACTCAGAACTCTATCAAAAATATATATATATGAAAACAGTCACTAATGCTCACAGCAAAGATATTCCCTCATGTCTGCAAACCCTAGAAAAAATGTGTAAACAGGACCACATTTAAAATTTATGAATGTTATAATATTGGAGCCAATATAAACATGTAGTATATCTGCCCCTAATACTCAATATGTGTCTAGTTAAGCTCAAATGCTATGCATTAAAAAGTTACAACCTAAAAAGATTAAACTGTCACGAAAAGTCATGAATTTTGAAGAGTTGTTAACTTTTTTTTTTTGATACTACAATGAAATTCTTTCAGGAAGTTTTAGCAATTATTAATGTGTAATGTTTAGTATAATTTTTGTTTAATTTAACAGATCTTGGAATCATAGAGCTTGAAGTTGGACAGCACTGTGTTTAATATTGCACTGGTACATTGGGGAAGGGGCATTTCGTAAGCAGGCTAATTGTTGTTTACAACAAAACTACCCAAGTAAACCACTCCCATGCTTTTAAACATGCTTTCAAATAGGTATATAAATAGAATGTTGAATTCCAACACTTTATTCTGTTTTTTCAACTACTGTATGGATCGCTTGTCTGTGTGTTTTTAATAAAGAAAATTCAACTTGAACCAGCTTGCGCTTCCCTACTTTCATTAGTGGATTTATACTTTGGAAAGTTTTAAAGAAATTATTTCTACCACCCGTTATTAGGTTGGATATTCACAGTATGGTTTTTATTAGGTACCTGAACTTTAGGGAATCTTGGATCTTTCAGAGAAGTATGCACCCACACACAAACTGGTTCAGCAATACCCATATTTATGGGGACATGATAAAATGAAGTACTTAAGAGTATATATTTAAAATTATTCCAGTGAGGCAGCTAAGGATATGTGGGAAGAGACTAAACAAAAAGATAATACAAAAAATGAGAAATTGGAAGCTCTGTTATATGGATATGGATAGTAAGATACAAGCAGTTAAAATGTTTTTAGTCCCTTTAATCTTATACACAGGTCAAGCATACTTTTACCAACCAGTGAAGAAGTTGTGGATAACAATTAATAAAGAGCTGAATGAATTTATGTGGGAAGGGAAGATGGCAAGATTCAAGTGAGATAAGATGATTCTTCCAACAGAAAAAAGCAGATTGGGATTACCCGATTTGAAGAGGTATTTCATAGCTACACGGTTAAGGCTCCTATACATAGCACAAGTAGAAACCTATAATTCAAAGTGGAAAGGTATGATGATGAAGAAACAGAATAAAGCTCAAGAAACAGGAGAGACTGGTTTTTTGGATGCAGACCTTTAAGGAGAACAACAATAATCATACAGAATATTATATTCATAAAGTAGCAGAAAGTATTGTAAGAACTAAGCTAACACAGGACTGGAGAAAGGAGACAATAGGCACAAAGGGGGCTGGAATTTATTGGAGAAAACTGACAAAAGAACTGAGGTATTGGGAGCAAATAACTAGAGAGGGAAAGGTAATAGAATGGGAAGACGGCAAGAATTTATTTGGACTGCAAATTACAGATTGCCTTCCCTATCAAGTAGTGATATCAGAGTACAGGCAAGCAGAAATAAATGGAGGGGGGGGGGGGGAGTCCTAAATGAAAGATCAGCACTGGCAGAGTTTTTAGTAGAACCTAGAACAGAAGCTGCTTGCCTATGTCATAAATGAGAATTTAATAAAGAGGTGTCTTGTTAAAAAATAAATAAATAGACTCCACCACCTCAGGCAGCATAAATGTTATAAGTACAGCCTAGTAAAGAGGGTAACACAGAAATTAAATGCAAAGCTTGGTGACTATGGAAAATCCAGCGTACTGCATTAAATTATGGAGCTATTGTAAAGTATCGCTCATGCCAGACACTGTACCTTAATACAACAGGCTACAAAGACAATGCAGATTTAAATATTGAGCTGCGGAAAGTGCAGTCAGTAACAGGATACGTTATGAAAACACTGCTGAATAACAGCGCATTAACAACAATAGTAGTAACAGCAGTGTTAACTTCAATGACGGATATTCAGCGGTGCAGGTAAATGTTTGTATTCAATGCCCCCCCCCCACCATGAGCACACAAACACACACACAAATATACACAAGGGAGCGCTGACATTTGATTAGTTTCATCTTGGTGAATGCACTTCTTCTCAGTCCTGAATCTGCAGAGTGAACATTCCCCTAATATTACAGTACATGTGAGCACTTTTTTTTTCACAGTGCTGTGGAGTTAGCACATTTAAATAAAAGGGTGGGCAGGAATGGTGACCCCATTGTAAAAAATACAAGTTTTTAAGTTTCATCTTCAGGTTTGTTTTTTGAAGAGTTTAAATCTTGATCTCACCCAGGATCTCTCTGTCACACACAATTAGGTAGACTAGACTACTACAAAAACATTACAGAATGAAAGTTGCTGATCAAAATCTTTGAGCCCACCAGATACGGAATATATATATTTATTAGTCTGTGAACAGACGCAATTAGCAAGGATTATCCTACCATGACAGGGGACCAGAACACCACCCATGTTAATTGTTTATTAAATATATCACCCAACATTAGGGACAGCTTTTTTTTTTTTTTTTTTTTTTTTTAGAAAGTGTAAGAAATCACCAGTATGCAATGTCTTCCACCAGAGGTAGCATTCTTGTAGGTGTGGTGTTCAAAATTCAAATTTAAAGGTAAATCTTTACGCTACTCTTCTAGATACTTCTAGAGATAAGCAGTTTTCATCTTTAAGTTATAACCTGAGACTTACAGTACATGTTGATCTTCTTATCTGATCCGTGATTCCAGTACAGTGCATGCTCCTTAGATTTTGGCAGAGCAGAGCTATCTCAATTCCCTTGCATTTGTGCACTTTTACCAGTTAATTGATTGCTATATGCAAATTATTTACATTTCTTCGGGTAGACCACTGCAAAAGATTGCACACTATAACTGGTAGGATAGTTAAAAATGAGGCAGAAATATTAGAGTTGAGAGTGAGATGTTCAGCCTTTAGTATCAACACAAACATGATGTACAATTATCAACATTTAATTAGTCATTTAACTAGTACTAGCTGGAACCTTTATAGGCATGAACTCTTCTAAAATGCCTTCTGAGAGAGCAATTCTCTTAATTTTATCCAAATATGCCACCACACACATTTGAGGAGGAGTGTATATAACCTGATCCTTTAGATTTCCTTATAGGAAGGCGCCAACAAGGGCAACACAGTGGCGCAGCAGACAGTGTTGTCACCTCACTGCAAGAGGTTCCTCAGTGTGATCATTGGCTGGGGTGCCTTCTGTGCAGCATCTGCATGCCCTCCCTCTGTTTGCGTGGGTTTCCTCCAGGGACTCTGGTTTTCTCCCATATTCCAAAGATATGCAACAGGTAGACTGGGCACTCTAAACTAGCCATAGGTGTGAGCGCACATGCAAGTGTGTGGTGTGAATAAATTACTGCGGCAGGGCTATCCACCCAGAGGTGTAAACTTTAGTTCTACAGGATTGTCACTGTTGAAGTAACACCCCAAACCCATGTGTAATAATAATGTTGTCTGTTAGCAATGTAGGTAAGGGTAGTGGATGCAAGTCTGCTAATGTGGTGACTACCATCTTAAAAAATAGGTATAACCAAATTTTCTATTCATCAGGCTTTGCACACCATGTTACCTGGTACCAGGAAATAACAACCATAACTCTAACACCCCAGAGTTGAAAAATCTCTCATCTAGCAGCCTGAACACATCCTTACAGTCTAGACTATCTTCTGAAAAATCAAGTTAAAAGCATATGCCAAAAAATATTAAGTACACTGTGAGCAGCAGAGACATAACTAGGGTGGGACGAAGGGGAAAGCCTCCTCTGGCACAAGGTCTTAGGGGCCATGATAAGCACTTCTCTAATGTTATTTCTGAATGCCAGTACAGAAATGAAAGCTAATATTGCTTTTATGGTCAGAACAGAAACACTTTAATGCTTCATGTATGGCAAGTTGTAGGCAACTGCTACAAATGTAATGTGGTTCATTACAGTTTTAAAAGTAAAAAAGAGTTAAGCAGGGCACCAGTCAGGGATGACACAGGGTGCTAAAATACACAGCTACACTAAGGTACAATCACCAATGATCTCAGTAAAAGTTGTCTACAATACAAACAGTGCTTTCACAGTCTTTACATCAGTATTGTAATATATTATAATGCACAAACACATAATTATATTTTTCACTAAAGTTTCACAAACATCTTGTCATATGTTGGAAACTGTTCAACTTGGACAAAGCATCAAATCATTTTTGCTCAGCCAGACATGAACTTTTACACGACAACAATCAATTCTGAGTGCGTGTTTATTATAGCAATAACCCATGCCTGGGTGTGGGTAATGCTGGATTTACCCAGGGTTGGCGCGGTGTGGTCACAAGGGTGAAGCCCGAGTGGCCAAACAAAGCCAACCGTGGGTAAATCCAGCATTACCCACACCCAGAAGTGGGTTATTGCTATTATACAATGACATTATTTAAGAAAAAAAATAATTACTTTTCTTAAATAATGGCATTGTATAATGCCTCCTTGCTGCCCTTCCGCAGCTGTCTGGTATTCTGTGGCAGTTCTGATGTACTGTGCATGCATATGCCTACGCAGGACATCAGAACTGTGGGCAAAAGCAATGGAGAAAGCAAGATCTCCGTTGCTTTTTACAAACTGTTTTCGCTATGTTAAATGGGTTTAACATAGTGAGACAGCTTTAAAAAAAGCAACAGAGAATCTCCGTTGCTTTTTTTAAAGCTGTCTCGGTATGTTAAACCCATTTAACATAGCGAGACAGTTTTCAAAAAAGCAACGGAGAAAGCAAGGTCTCTGTTGCTTTTTACAAACTGTTTCACTATGTTAAATGGGTTTAACACAGCGAGACAGCTTAAATAAATGCAACGGAGAATCTCCGTTGCTTTTTCTAAAGCTGTCTCGCTATGTTAAACTCGTTTAACATAACGAAACAGTGAGAAAAAAAGAGTTATAGTAATTGAAAAAGTCCGGGCGACCGGAAGTTTTTCCGTTACTATAACTCTGATTTACAACGTGCACGCTGACCAATCAGCGTGCACATTTTTGAAAATTAATGGGGGGGAAGTTGTATAATAAGCTATTTACTGAAGTAAGAAAAGTGATGCCTATTTATATAACTAACAATATGCCTAACACCGGAAACTTCTTAATATGTGCAACTTATCATGCAAATATGAATGATTTTTTTCACCATCATATAAGGTTTCACCTAACACCACAGAGTACTTTGTAAGTTGCCAGTTTTTGGAAATAATAATGTACATACGGAAATATTGCAAATACTCATAATTACTAGCAATAGCTCTATGACATATGACAACATTCCCCATCAATAACACACAGATCTGGGTTATGTAAATGCAAATATGAAGAATATGAATAATAATTGAGAAGTAGTCATTAATATCTCCACTGCAGAAAATTCCTGATTAATACACTTGGTGTAATTTTTTGATTTATACTCTGCCATTTCTTATGCTAGTATTAATTTTTAAGTCACTAAAAGAAGCCAGCCTCAAAAATGTCAGGATGGCATAAGGAGCTATGGGTAATACAAGTACACAAAAAAAGGTACTATCGGTACAAATCAGTTAAAGTTTACTGGTAAACTGTCACCTTTATATTACCAAAGCCCAATATTGCATGCTAATTGACAAAACAAGTATTTAACTAGGAGTGGAGCAGCAAGATGAAAGGCTAGAAAAAAAATCAATATATGATCAGTAGCAATTAGCAGTTGTAGTGAACTTGCTGCTAACTGCTTACTCTATCATAGGCTTTTATTGGTGATAGCCACTGCCATAACAGATATCTACAGCAACTGAAGAGCTTTTTTATGCTTTTTGCTTGCAAGCAGTTATAATACTGAACTTAAGGTTACCATTTCTTTTAAACTTTCTCAGAGAAGCACAAAAAAAAAAATCACTAAATTAAAGTCCTCTTGCAGTTTATATAAATAATCAAAAATATCTTGAGTAACATCAAGTAACCAGTGCTCAGTCTATACTAAAAAAGACATGCTAGCCTAGAAAGATTAGCCCTTACAGCCTTTAGCTAGTTGATCCAAAAAAACAGTAAACAAAATATATAAAGTAACTTCAAGATGGTTGCACACTAATTAACATGTTGATTTGATCTCTCCATGTGTAAAAACAGAAACTGTAAAAGGACACTGAAACCTGTCAGTTTGGGTAAAATGCAGTTCTTTGATATTAATCATGCTGCCTGGATGCTAGCGAAGATGAAATTTGGAAACTGAGATAAAAACAGAAAAGGAAAAGATAAGAATCTTGACACTGTTCAGCAAAAAGTATTTCAAGTTTCAGCTTTCATAAATGAAATTTCTTCTAGTAATTTAGAGGAAAAATAAATCACAAACACTCTGAGGTGTTTAAAATAAATGAAACACTAAAGGAATATATCAACGTAAATAATAAAAGTTTGGAAAAAGCTTTAACTAGCTACTCAGATGAACAGACAAAACTGCAAAAACAGATGATGAAAAAGAATATAACAGCCAAACATGAAGCTTCTGATGAGAAGTATCAAAAATAATAAGAGTTAGAAGATAGAGTGCACTGAAAAAAACTGAAATATTCATCTGTACCAGAGAAAGTGGAAGGAACAGACTTTTAATTTTATGGAAGGACAAATAACCAACTGGACTAATGTTACACAGCAAGGCTTCTTAACTAAAAGGGTACATCAAAAGTGTATGTTTCCAAGCTGGCCAGGAGAAAACAAACAAGACCTTTATTAGTAAAAATGCAATCATGCCAGCAAGAAAGAGATGCTCCTGACAAAACTGTGGAAGACAAGAAGTATTAAGAACTAGAGACAACAGAGTGTTTGTGGAAAATGATTATTCACTGTATGCCAGACAGATAAGTAAGCTTATCCTAGCTATCACAAAATGTCTACTGGCAGGTGCAGCCAGCGGTCTTCAGAATATTTTTCCAGGAGGATCAGTGACATTTTTGATGTAGAATATGATAAGGAGGAAACAAAATTAATCCAACAAAAAGTGAGCCAGCAAGCAGAACGGGACTCTGCTTCTTATTCTTCTGACAACAAAGCTCTTAGCAAAGACTTTGCAGTGAAATATTTTCCACTGTATGAACGAAAACTGCTTGAGAGGCAAAAGAATGGGAGCTGAGTAGAAGAATCAGGACTACTTGGAGCTTGAATGAGAGATTGGTGTTGGGAGATAAAAATGATCAGGAAGATGATTAGCAATTCTGAAATGTGTGAAAAAATGGAAGACTATAAAGCATCAATCTCACTGGATATAGGAATAGGCATGTGTAATATGGTTTTGCAATAAAACACTGAGAAATAATGGAATGTTCTTGACTTTGTTAAACTTGTGGGTGGACTGTAATGCATATACCTCACTTTATGTTATTAATGTTAAGACAGACATAGAAGGGAATGAAGAAGTAAAATAATTTTGTTCTCATTAATATTTGTATAAAAAAATTCTGATGTAAATTGCATGTTATACTGTAAAGCAGTTTTGTTTAGTTTAGTGTGTAGTCAGGGGTATTTTAAATGTAAGGTGAGGGAGTCTTATCAGTAATTATTGTATTTGTTAAGAGCATTAAAGCAAGGAAGTATTTTTCTTAGCTGTAAGATATACAGGCTTTACTATGTAACAAGATAAAACAGACTGGAAAGAAGCAAGTTTAAGTTAATATAATATGATCTTGGGCTATTAGGGTGGGAGAGGGTGTAAACATGTACCGATCATATTATATAAAGAATTAATATTGCAACCATCAGACACACTACAGTATGTCAAAAGGAGCAAATTTCCTGATGTTGGCCAACTAATTCCATTCCCAGTTTAAAACATTCGCTGATGTGAACATTCACTTAAGTGAACGTTCGCTGCTTTCAGTTCAACAAACAGAGGTGCACTGAGTTGAACCTTCAATTATATGATATAGATTCCTGTATCAGTGCTTCTAATATATCCCTGAAGTACTGAAACATGTCACCATACTACAGTCTGTCACCTCTGTCAATCACTTTTACACAACAGTCACGACACACATTCAGATCATCATGTACATACATAAGCTTATATGTAAAACACAAGTTAAATAGGGCAACATTAATTACTTGGAGAATGGCTTTCTCAAAGCTGTGAACAAGTAAATTCACTAACCTCTTAACTGAAGCAAATTAGTATGAATATTTTCCTCCTCAATAGATGATGGTTCATGCCAAAATAAAACATTTATATTTATGGAAGGGATTAATATATTAAGACATAGGCACAGAACTGCCAGTTCATTCTTCTACTTTTTAATGGTGTCATCTGCACACTAATATGTCAGAAGAGATGCTTAGTGACCCAATTTTAACATGAAGTACACTATTTGCCTTTTTTAAACAAAATCACCAAATTACACTAATATTAAGTTGCAGAATTTCCATGGAGCCTCATTAATAAATGATCTATGGCATTTTGAAGGTCATTTTTGTAAGAATTAGAAGCAAAACATATTACTGAATGATTTTTCTCTCTAGACAGCCTCAGTTTGCAATTTACAACCTAACATCCAAAGCAATTGTTGGAAACAAAGTCAACAGTAAAAATTCTATGAAAGTATTTAAATAACTTGTCAATTTTTACTTTTTTAATAAAATACAAAGTTAAATTAAACCAAAAACCTCATGAATAAAAACACTGGTCGTATAAAAACAAAAATAACACAATAACAAACCACAATAGTATAAACTTTACTAAATAAACCTGGTACCCCCAAAAACAAAACAAAAAAATATAACTCAATATAACATCCAGTATTTCAACTAACAACCTTACTTCATCCTTAGAATAAAGGTTGGATTGGAACAATTCTTTATTCACTGTTTCCAACCCCTCGCATTTGGACTAGTATACAAGGACACAACATCTACTGTCACCAATATGGTGGAACTATCCACCTGCACTTCAGATATCAGATTTTTAAAATGGAAGGAATTCCTAAAATAAGAATCACTGTGGCACACTAATTTCTGCAAAAATTGCCGTAGATTCTGTCTTCCTGCCTTGACTGCCCACTATGGGTTGAAAACTAGGCATATTTAAATCCTTATGAACATTGGGAAGGCAAAAAAACCTTCCCAATTTGGGATTCCAAATTACAAAATATTCAGCTAACCTCAGTGAAATAAGCCCTTCTAGCAACCATTCTTCAAAACAGGCATCAATGACATTATATGACCTCACCACTCCTTCCCATTAAACCATTTTGTAGAATTTTTTGTCATTTAACATTTTTTTCAATTGTACTATAATGTTTGTGTCTTTTGGCTTTTCCCGGTTTGGGGTCGCCACAGCGGAACTCCGGTCCGCTAATGATTGGTAGTTGATTTTTACGTGCCGAGTTACCAGCCCTGACGCACAACCTTCAACAAAGGTACGCCCATTCACGCATATCTCCACGCAGAAGACGCTCTAACTGAGAATCGAACCGGACAGCGTCTTACTGTGAGGCGACAACGCTACCGCAGCACCACCACCGTTAATTTGTAATATCACAACAGCATTTCCTTTGTCATCCTTAGTATATATATATATATATATATATATATATATACACACACACACACACAGTTATTATTTTTCAACTGTAATAAAGCATTCCTCTCTTCTGCGGTTAAGTTATACATTTTTTCATGCGCTTTTAACCCTAAGAACTCTTACATCACTTTCACACACTAATAAAAAAGATTCCAGTTCAGGTTTCAAGCAGGGATTATACAAACTAGGCTTTTTGAATTGTTTCACTCAATATTCATCATCATTACTGAAGAAACATTTCAGGTTTAATTTTCTAAAAATCTCTTAAACAATTAATGCTTTCTATAATGTCTGCCTTTTTTGAAGGCACAAAAGTAAAACCTTTGCTCAGAACCTGAATATATTCATTCTTAAGTTGAAAATAATTTTAAACACATCAGAAACAGTATCTTGCTACAATGCCCATTTATTTCCTTGGCATATAGTTCTTGCTGAAGTGACCACAATTTTGCTACTGCCCATTCTTTTTATGGTAGCTTTCCTTTTGTATTGTTGCCCCTGTTTCCAAGGGGCTTGCACTGCTACTTGGGCCCAGGTTTTCTGTCCTGTACCTCCATCCTGGTAAACAGCTACATTTTGAAAAACCGTTTGCTTCTTACCACCCTCATAATTCTGCGACCCTGCCAGGACTGCTTTGCTTCACTTTCAACATTTGGTTGCCTTATTTCTTCATTTCTGGCTTCTCGAAAGTTCCCAGACTCTGTTCTAAACCTCTTTGTTGTTTTAGGTCTTTCCTCTCCATCTTCCACTACAGAATGCAAGGGTGGAACTTCCTCATTCTTTACTGTTCTGACATCACTTCCAGGAACGTAAAACACAGAGTTCAAGCCCATTGCATAGTCATTTTTGTCCCTGCTAATTTTTTTCTGTTTTTATTTTTCAAAAACTCATTTTCTTTACTAATTTTCTCTTCAATAAATTGCATTTTAGTATCAGAGTTCATGTGGGATGTAACATCTTTTAGACTGTTAAAAGAAGCTGTTACTACATTAGACAAATCAGTGAGCACTTTCTTATGCTCCTCTATTAGCAGCTTTATGTATTGCAAGCCTGTAGTTTCATTTAGGGCTTGCCAAGCTTCCATAAAGGTATCAGAACATTTGTCTATAGTGGGTGCTTTCAAAACTCTTAGTCCCCTTGGAACTCTTGACATTTAAACAAGTCTCAAGGAATAAGACATCTCACTGCAGTCTCAACAGTTTGAACAAATGTTTCTCAAATTTAGAGAACTCAGCTGTTAAATCTGGTTCCCTTACCTCATGTTGCTGGTTTTCTTCTATAAAGGGATTAACTGGCCCTCTTAGAAACTTGCGAAGAAAATTGTCAGAGCTTCCTAATGTAACTACTTCATTGCCAATAATTGTCCGTTTTGGGATAGCTCCCAACGCAAGTCCAGTAGCAACAGTCATAGCAGGTACAACAGACAAAGCAGCAGCATCTCCCACATCTGACATAGTACTTCTATTTGGTTGTGACAAATCTTTTTCAACACTTCCTTTTCCATTATCTAATAACACTTCACCAGGGGTATCATGAAGTGTAAAACCCGATGGAATAAGTAAAAAAAAAAAAAATAGAGTTCGGTTGAGAATTGGCATTAGAATTTGAAAAGGCCATAGTATAACAAAATTAAACCAAAAACCTCACAAATAAAAACAGTGGTCACATAAAAACAAAAACAATGCAATAACGAACCACTAAAGTATAAACTTTATTACATAAACCTCGTAACCCAAAAAGAAAAAAATTATAACTCAATATAACATCCAGTATTTCAACTAACAGTCTTACTTCATTCTTAGAATAAAGGTTGTTTGGAGCAATTCTTTATTCACTGTTTCCAAGTCCTCTGCATTTGGAATACAAAGTTTGTTATAAACTGTACTGTAGGACACAAAAGGTTTCTTACCTGTTGCAACTTGTGTCTCACTTAGAAAATTTTTCACGGTTTTATTTATGACCTCTGATAAATAATACCAATAGTGCAAAGTAAACTGCTGCAATCATGAACCCAACTCTAATTCTCTTCAAGATTACAGCAATGCAGTTTCAACATTAAACAGATCAAACCAAGTTTAACATTTGAAT
Source organism: Protopterus annectens (assembly GCF_019279795.1). Lineage (NCBI taxonomy): Eukaryota > Metazoa > Chordata > Ceratodontiformes > Protopteridae > Protopterus > Protopterus annectens. The sequence continues at coordinate 307,146,301 of NC_056727.1, forward strand.
TGTCTAATCCCTAGCTTATGGTACTCAGCCACTCATTCATTCTGAAAATAAATATTTGCTTTAATATACAAAATTTATCTTTACCTGGCCAGGGTTAAGAAAAAATTTGATTACATACTGTTAATAGTATGAATGTTGCAGTGCAAAAGGAAATTATCTGTGCAACAATTCTTGAATTCAAAAATATATTGCAAAAGAAGGGTAATACAGAAAGGCAAACATTCAGGATACTGTGCAAGCAAGTATCAGCTAGGCTCTGGTGACATCTCTTATAAAAGAGGACAGTTCTGTTATTCTTTAATAGCTAATTTTACTTTATTTACAAGACACTAAACAGGACAGGCAAAGCTGAATAACAGTTATCTTGAGTTCAACGTGTGAATATTCAGAATGATCTAAATAATTAAAAATGGAGATCAGCTGCAAGCAGCCAGTTTCACCAATGTGTACTTCAAACTATGCAATGATACAGGACACCAGAACATCATGCAATGATGTGACATGGATTTTTTTTAATTTATTTTTATTTATTTATTTTTTTCACTGTATGCTTCGTTTTTCATACAAACATCTTTAATGTACTTATTTTAAGGAAAAAATAATATTTATACATACAAATCAATGATTCTACAACTAATAATCTTTATGCTATGTGCAAACTGTGTTGTTGTGATTAATTAATGAACACATATTTTAAATTAGATTTGTCAGTCATTTTTCATTGCTGTAAGTATCTATAAAACATCACTTTCATATTTATCTAATCACGGAGCAAGATTTGTCTACAATTTAAACTCTATTTTCTTGCTTGGTTCTGATTTCAGATGTAAATCCCTGAATGCACAGATCATCAGCTTGATGAAAATGCAGTTCATTTACAACAATAACCTTTGAAAAGAACTGTCAGGCTTAGAAATAAATAAGAGCTCTGCAATGTTGCAGTGTGTGCCTGTATGAAACTAATTTCAGGTTCTAATACATTTTAAAGGGGAGCACAGCTCCAAACCTCTTAAAACAGCTTACACTACAAGTATACTACCAGATTTACTAGAAATTTCAAAAGTGATAGAGGAGGAAAAAAAGATAAGAATGGCAGATTTGTAGTAGTAACGGGCTACTGACAAGGGATGAGGATTACAGTGGAATGTATGTATATTCCATTTAAAACTGCTATTATGGAGCTTAAACATTTTGGGAGAAAAATCAGCTTTCAGCAGGGAATATTACTTACAGCCGAGGACTGGAATTTGATTTACAAGAATGAGGATGTATCTAGGCAGCCTAGAATGGAAAATATAATAAAAGAGGGTAGACTTCTAAATAAATTTATGAAAATATTTAGTGTGAAAGACACAAATTCAGTGGTAGGAGCATGGGAAGAATTTACATATTATTCCCCAAGGTACAATAACTGGGACAGACTAGACAGAAATTAAATTTCACATGAACATGCGCATTTAATTGAGAACTTTGACACACGTCCAATAACTATTTCAAATTATGCATCAATAATTACAAAGATACACATGCAGGGTAATGAAGTAAAGATGAGACAATGATACTTCACCTACCTGTTAAAAAGAGTGGAATGTAAGGAATAGGTACTGGAAAGTATTCGGTAGTTATAGGGGTAGATAGAAATAACTCCAGAAGTTACAGATAGTGAGTGGGATAACATGAAACTGGAATTTAAAAATAGAGTAGAAATAACAGAGACAGAGAGAGAGAGAGAGAGACACCTGGAGGGGGAGAGAAAGATTAAAGTATTAAAGGATAAGGAATGTCACAGATCAAGAAGAGGCATAACTGCACAGTACTAAAGAGGAAATAAGGAAGTACCTGGATAATATGCATGAGTTTACAAAGACTGCTGTAAAGCAACTGCTTTTGATGACTCCAGAGCAAAAAACCTTTTGGCACAATGACTTAGGCAAAAAAAAGTAGAAAGGGTTTTGCCAAACTTACGAACCTTATAATAAGAAAGATAACCAGAGACCCTATAGAGGTACAAGATATTTCGGAAAATTTATGAAAATTTGCATACAGCAGAGAAGTGGGGAAATCAAGAAAAAGCAAAAATACAAATATTTTTGGAAGACATGCCAAGGTTCGAGGCAGTTGTGGCTTAACAATTAACAGTTCAGACAGGAGGAGAAGAGATAAAAACAATGATGTAAAACCAATCTGGAGGAAACTCTCCAAAATAGATACTATTCCATTTGAAGTCTGCAAGCCACGAAGGAAGAAAGTAATAAAGACCTGGAAGGTTTTAGTTAACAGTATTTTAAAATGAGGACAGGCACCAGCATCCTGGGAAAAAGCAGGTTTAGGGTTACCTGATTTGAAGGGATATTTTAGAACTACACAGCTAAGGTTCTTATATACAACACAAGCAAAAGCTACAATTCAAAGGGAAAGGATAATGAAACAGCAGGGGGTAAAATTCAATAAACAAGGAAAGGGTAGGATTTTGGATTCAGATCCTTAAGAAGAATAACTGTCATACAGAATATTTTATTCATAAAGTATCAGAAAGTATACAAAGAACTAAGCCAATACAGGAATGGAGAAAGATTCTGCTGATAAGGATGACTGCAATTAGGGGTACGTAGAATACGCAAGTGGAGGCTGGAATTTACTGGAGGAAGCTGGCAAAGGAACCATGGTATATATACTGGGAAAGAATAATTAGAGAGAGAAGGGTAATAGAATGGGAAGAGGCAACTTAGAGAGGAACACTCTCACTTTAATTTTTGCCTCCGATCCTTCATATTCCCCCCCTAATTAACCTTATTATTGTATCATGGAATGCAAATACCCTACTCATAAAATCACAAATTACTCTGTTGAATGCTTTCTCTGCATCACATTCTTCTTCCTTCTGGATCATTACTGTTCTATGAAATGTTGTCAAATGTTTTCCTCCCCTCCACAAAACCACATTGGTCTACATCAATCAATTCTGGCAACACCTTTGCCATTATTTTGACTAGTATAGACATAATCACTTCTGTATGAAGCTGGCTCTGATATTACCATCTTCGAGTAATACAGCCACCACAGCTTTCTTCCATAATATTGGTCCTTATCCTCCTTTTTAAACACTGTTAAAAAGTTTTCCAGATTGCTATCACTTTCTTCCTCATAACTTCTAAACTTTCACAGGAATACCTGTTCCTGGAGACTTCCCTGAAGCTTGATTATTCATTGCTATTTTTATCTCCTCGACACATACTTTATTAGTTGTTGGGACTCATCAATCTCTAACTTTGGCATAATTAAGTCTTCCATAAATATTTCTGTTTGTGCTCTTTCTCAATTTTCACATTTCTCTGCTTTATACAAATTTTCAAAAAAAAATTCAGAAGTATTTCTAATAACCTCTAAAGGATTTCTTATTATTTTTCTTGTTACAGGCCAAGTCCCTATTGTGCATAAAGTTTTTGTGATCTGGAGATATCAAAAAGTTGCTTAAGAGCAATATTTCTAGACCCAAGCATTTTATCCAAATATTTCCTTATTGTCAATTAAGTACTTGGCAAATGCACCACTTCTTGTTCTGTGATATTCTTTGTATTATGCAGTACTTAAACATTTGTCAGTCCCTCTAAATAATTCCTATTGCTCCTTAAACATATCTTTTCTTTTTATACCATTTTAAACTCCATTGTATTTTTATCCTAATTATCATCACTTCTGAAGAAATTTATATCTTCCCTATGTTTAACTCTTGAATAATGTCCTCTACCTATTCCTTAAATTCCTCCCTTTTTAGCAGCCAAGAAGGAAAGAGCCAGTGTCTCATTTTTGCTTCATTACTCCGTATCTTTATCTTAGCTTTTATCAGAGCATGGTCTGAAATAGTTACTGGATGTGTTTTGAAGCTTTCAAATGACTGAATATGTTCCTGTGAAATATAATTTCTATCCAGTTTAGCTTAGTTATGGTACCCTGGTGAATAATATGTAAATTCTGCCAGAGGTCTACTACCGTATCCACTTCTTCCATAGCAAATATTTTCATAACCTTTACCAGAACTCTATCCTCTTTTGTTATATTTTCTTTTCTCAGTCCCCGTGACACATCCTCACTACTGCAAATCAAGTTCCAGTCCCCATATACAAGTAATATTCCCTCCTCAAACCTGATTATTTCTACCAACCAATTAGACCCATTATAGAGTACAACGCCCCTTTTGGTATGTACCTCACAAGACATCTACAACAACTGGAAAGGCCGCAGAAATACCTCACAAAGAGGATTACCAACCTCAAACAGATGCCCCACGCAGACTGTCTCAAAAAACTCCAGCTTTAAAATGTTGCATATCGCCTACTCAGAGGTGATTTCTGCCTAACATACAAAGCTATGTCAAACCCAGAGTTGTTGGACATGCTCCACTTAAAGAAATCCCAATCCCTCCGAGCTGCACACTCTAGGGGCCTAAACCTTGTCACCACAATAAACAGAACATGCTGGAGGGATAGATTCCTGTCCCAGAGACGTCCCATACTCTGGAACAAACTACCTAGCTATATCAAACAAAGCTCCTCCTTAGCACTCCAAGAAAAATCTTGATGATTAGATGGGAGACAGGAAATTCACCCCGGGGATCACTTATGTGGCTCTGTTTGACAGGGGCACAAGAAAATAATTTTCTTGGGTGGTAAAAGCCAGGGTATTGTTTGGCTAGTCTTACACAGGCCCTAACGCCAATAGCCTAGTATCTGCCTATGAACCTATGAACATTTTCTTAACCTCAAAAACAGCAGTTTTTGGTGGAATATCAACACATACCGGTTAATTCTCTTCCCATGTCATTAGCCCCTTACTACCACAAATCTACCATTACTGCCTTGGTTTCCCTTTTATCAATACTGGAGCCCCTGTAGCAATCACTATTATTGATCCCCTTTTCCTTTGTCCCTGATACTCTGCTGAATATCCATCCATTGTCATATTCACATATTAATTTCTTTATGAATGTGTCTTCTGCAGCACTATTTGCTTTCTGCATTTCTTAAGTTAATTCAGTACTCTTTCCTTTTTCTCTACATCTGTGATGACATTTACATTACAAGATAATATGGCTAGTGTAGCCAATAAGCTAATTTTTTCTGAAATTCTAACCACAGAATTTGAACTCCAGTACTGGCTTTGTTTGGTTGGCTCCCTCTTTAGCAAGTCTGCTATATTTAGCACAGATCTACACCCACAACTAGGGTCTTTTGTTCAAAAATCAAACGTGTGAGATACAAGTTTTTCATCAAAAGGGAAGAAAAAAAGCTGTTACTTAAATTTTGCTTATACATTTTAAATTGCACTTAAAGTGACTTGTGTGGTGATACTTTTTTGTACTTCTCTTTTTGTCTACATTTTAAACAAAAAAATTATCTGTTTGCATTTTTAGTCTGTTCTGGGACCTTAGACTTGTAGCGTCATTTGCAGTTGTGTAAAGATGATTTTACTTAAACATTTTAGCATTCTTTATGCATTCTACTGTACTTCTATTTCCACAAGTAGAATTACATATAAAAGGTAGGTTTTTGTGCATTTTAAACCCAATCTGGGACCTCAATCAGCAAATGTAGCTTCTTTCAGAGCTGTGACAGGACTATGATCTACTGCCAGATTTGAACCTTATTTAGTCATTTGTTACAGCATTACTGCTAAATTTCTGCATAGTCTGGTGTCATAGTCTGCGGTGGGATTGTAACAGTGGCAGTACTGTGAATTCTGCTCCAGGATTTGTGCTGCAGTATTTTTTATAGATGTATATACCTACTTAAAGTTGCATTCCAGTAACATTGTGCCATAATCTGTGGTGGGACTGCAACAGTGGCATCACTGTGAAGTCTACCCTAGGATTTGTGCTTCAGTACTTGTTATAGCTATATATACCTGCTTAAAGTTACATTCCAGTGCCTTTCTGTTAACCTTGCTACTGTTTTTTCCCTTGTTTTTGAGTGTGCTCTACTCTTCACTGAGGCATTAAGCTAAACGTTTCTGAAATTATAACCACAGGACTAGAGCTCCAGTTTGATTTTCCCATTCCTCCTACCCACCCTTATCTTGTTGCGGTTTTAAAAAAATCTGTGTCATTGGCTTCCATCCCTTATGGCATTCTGATGTCCATATTATCTCCCTCCTCATTTTTCATGCTATTGACTGTTGTGTAACCTATTCAAGTACTTTCTTACCCACTGTTTTTTTATATAGACATAATACTAAGTGCCCTCCCAGTAAACTAGTATTGCACTTGATTTTTGTCAAGTTCCCATATCCTTGGCACCCTCAAAACACTCTAAGTGGATCTTGAGTTATTCCTGCTCACTCATTAGTAGACAAGAGGTTTAGTTTATTGGTTTGCACTTCAGCTAATTGTTCAGAGTGCTACTGTCCTATTTTTGCATTATTTGTTGATTTTGCCTTTAAAACATTCTAAAGGTCCCTAACACTTGAAATTGCCTTGTTCAAGTTATTTGTTTATAGCATTACACTTGCAAGAAATCTCTCTTGGGGTTATTACATCAGGAGGTTAAGCAGTACCCTGTACAGGCACAAATGCTCAAAAAGTACATTTCATCTATAAAACTTCCCTTAAAACTGAAACCTGTAAATTAGTGTGCCTAAAACAAAGTCAGTGCACAGAAAAGCTTACAGCAGCTAGTTTGCATATTAAATAGCACAACTATCAAATCTTAGTACAATCTAACCTATTCTAGTGTCAAACCACAGAGACCACCCAAGGACCTATGTATAACCCAGCCCACAACCTGCAGTAGCTCAACCAAATCTAGGTGCGTGCAACATGTATATGCAATTTCCAAATGTTTCTGTAGCCAGCTTGGTAGATAAGAGCATTGGAAGATAATGTAGCATCTGTCTCATTTTTCACACACAACCATTTAGTCCTTGAAAAAACAAACAATATGTGAGAGATGCATATATACAATTTCAATGGGGGCAACAATCTTGCATACAAACAAGGTTCTCAAGAAGACATAGAGACACACACACACGCACACATGCACACTACTTCTACCACACACACACACATAGACCAACTTATTGCTGAGGCACTATAAAGCACTCTTCCCAAACCTCATAAACCTCCTAAGTGTATAAAAGGCAACATCTACCCTCAGCAAAGTCTACAGCACACACCAAAACCAACACCAAACATCACACATACACCTATATCCAGTACAGCCCCAACAGCAAAGCCCATACAGAAAGCAAACACATTACCTTGGACTCGTCATAGGGGACTACTACATAGCACATACATTCTTCATTAACCTCACTGAACAAGGAGAGGATAATAGTCAGTCACTTATCTGGAGCCATGATCCACTAAGTTATTCGTGCACTCAAGTCAGTTCAACACAGGTACCAGTATGATTCTATCATAGTCCATGTTGGTGTCAGTGACCTGGCACATACTTCCCTGGACTATATGAAGACAGATGCTGTTTGATCTCTCTGACTATATCTATCTCAGCCAGGTATGAGCTGAAAAACATTCTACCTTCACCAAGGATGATGACACTGTATGAACAAAAGATGACAGACTTCAAAAACTGGATTAGATTCTGGTGTCTTTCCACAGGGATTCAAATTTGTTAGCATGGAAGGACATGGTTAACAGACTACGTTGCTCTGCAAAGGATGGTCTATATCTGTCTCCCCTAAGTTTCTGAATATTGGTTAAAATGTTATCCACCCCGTTAGAGCCTTTTTTTAGGGAATGCCAAATTGACAAACCTACCAACATAGCAAATAAAACCCAAAAGGGTAACTTCTCAATGCTAGGAGCCTAAGCAAAAAACTGTACACCCTATAAGCTTTCCTCACTCTGGAAAATATAGCCATTTGTGCCTTTAACTAAAAATGGTTTAAAGAGACACAAAGTCTTTCAGAAGTGGAAGGTTTCAGTGTCTTCTCCACATTTAGACTATCAGCGACACAGACAGGGGACAAAAGATGGAGGAGTCAATCTATATTAGCAACAAGAATAACTCTCTATTGGTTAACCAGGATGATGTCCTGGAATTTATCCATGTGTAAATCACCACAGACCAAGTCCCATACCGTATCCTAGCAAGCTATAAGGTCATCCTCCATGTCCCTAAAATACTACAGCTCATACCTAGACCTACTTGGAGATGCTCATCATTAAACCAAATGTCCTATTCATGGGAGACTGACTAGCCCTCTGAAGACTGGGAAACATGCATTGCCTCATACTCATTGGCACAATGATCCCTGAACTTTAACACAAATACCCTTGACAAGATGATGTGCACGCCCAATGGAAGTTAAAACAAACTGGACATGGTACTCACCAATATGGGACAGCGCATACCCACCCCCATCACATCCTCAATGGTGAGGTCAGACCACAAAGCTGTCTCCTCTGAAATAAAAAAATCAACTTGATAACCCCTGTAACAGGAACTATTCCAAAGCAAACCATATCCTATTAAGTGATAGTCTGTCAAAATTCAATGCCCCTCACATTCTAGAGTTCACATCAACCTATGTGGAATTGTTTGCAAACTGCCTGTACATCCTACTAGAAGTAGGCCCAAAACAAACTCTAAAAACAAACCACACTGTTGGAATCCTAACCCTAGTAGAGTATGTAACAAAAGGGGATAAGTCATGACTAAAATCAAGAACTCCTCCTCCCATAATGGTAGGATCTCTCTAATTAAACTAAAAAAGGAACTACGAGGATTAATTAACTCCAACAAGGCCAATTACAAGGTTAACACAGCCTCGCATGCTAATGACAACCACAAGGCCTACTACAGCTGTGTCTAAAAGTTCAAAGGTAACACACATCAGTGTGCCAAAATGATGGTCACTGGTGCCACCTTTACTGAGCACAGCAGCATAACGGAATTTACTGGCTGACAAATTTGGCTCAGACTTCACTCCCACTACCTCCTTCCATGAAATACCTACTAGCATAACACCCACAACTACTAGCAGGGAGCAGGACCTGGCAAAGCTAGCTAAGGCCAAAAACACAGCCTCAATGAGCACTGACAATATCGTAGGATGCCTCATAAATAGCTTGAAACATGACCTATCAGGACCACTTGAGTCACTTTTTCACTATAGCTTCTAAACAGGCTTTGTATCATGAAAATGAAGGACTACAGTAGTCACCCCACATCACAATGGTGGACCATCAACCAACCCTGAAACTATAGACCTATTAATCTGACTAGTATAACATACAAAGCCATGGAACTAATTATCATGGACACGATAAACAAAAATACAGGCAACCTTTAGACACCGGACCCAACCCAGTTTGCCTTTGTCAAGAGAAGGTCATTCCTACTAAACCTGGAGGACTTTTTTTGAGGAGTACACCAAGGCAATGGATGATGGGAAAATGGTGCACACTGCCTACCTGGACCTGGCTAAAGCATTCAATACAATAAGCCTCTCTTGGGTATAATTGACTAACTCACTGAACCAGACATAATCCCCTACATAACTCGCTGACTTGGCAGTTAGCTCACAGACAGGACCTTGGAAGACAGGATTGGACAGACTACCTAAACTATGAGATCGGTCACCAGTGGGCTACATGCTACGACTGCACCTATTTGGCATCTACTTCTTAGAGGCAAAGGCTAATGTCAAGTCCTTTGACTGACCAAGTTCACAGATGACTGTAAACAGGGAGCCATCATAGATTCCCCCCATGACACAAATGACTTACACAGGGTCCAAGACATATGACTGAAGTCAAACGCATGGATTAATACTCAATGTCAAGAAATGTATTATAGTGCCTTTTGAGAAAAATACCACCTGGGCTAATTACTCCATCAATAAGACACCTCTAATAGTTGGACGGTGCAGAGGTTCTCCAGTTCGATTCTCAGCTGGGGTGCCTTCTATGTGGAGCCTGCATGTCCTCCCTGCGTTTGTGTAGGTTTCATCTGAGTGCTCTGGTTTCCTTTCTTGTTGCAAAGCCATGCATCCGAAGCATTTCTCCCCAGGCTTCCGCTGAAAATTGGCTCATTCCAAGTTGAACTTTCCCAGTAAACAAATGTTAAACAAATAAAATAAATAGTTCTGCCAGTAGTTGGGGATCTGAGAATATATCTAGACAGTAATCTAGCCTTTGACTAACGTGACCAAGCTTGTTGTATCTTTTGGCTTTTCCCGGTTAGGGGTCGCCACAGCGGAACTCAGGTCTGCTAATGATTGGTAGTAGATTTTTACGTACAGAGTTGCCAGCCCTGCCGCATAGTCTTCAACGAAAGCACGCCCATTCGCACATGTCTCCACACAGAAGACGCTTTAGCTGAGAATCAAACAGGACAACATCTTACTGTGAGGCAACAACGCTACCACAGCACCACCACCACAGCTCACTAAGAAAAAAATCATTCTATGTCATCCACCTCATAAGTAACGGCATGGCAAGCAGGTCCAAGGAAATCATACTGCTGTTTTATTTGGCCCTTATCACATCCATCACTGAGTATATTGCCTCCTTTTAAATATACATGGCCACACCTATGCTACAGTTAGAATGCCCACAAAGGTTCCTTACCAGGAGAATCCAGGGTATTAAACACATTGTCCTATACAGATCATCTTAAAACCCCAACTCTATTCTGTCCCTTACAGTTTACCAACAGGTGATCTATGCTTGGCATACTAGACATCTTCGGATCCAGCTTTGATGGACTTTTTGCACATCTGCAAAATGAACAGCATCATAACCACCAAGTCAAAGGACTTCAACTTTGCTTATGACATAAACATGACAAGCTGGTGAGACACATGTAACTCATGGAATCCTCATGCTTGGAGCAGACCTCCCCATCCATCTGAAGCAGAGTCCATCACTAACCCTATTTAACCGTAACCAAGTCTAAATCATAAATTTACCCCAGGTCTGCCCCCATGTCTCTGATATGCATTACTGTCTGCCTCTGCCTAAACTAACATATGCCCCACATAACCTCTAGAAACTTTCAAACTAACATACCACCTTTTAACACCCATGATACACAGGGAACACAATTGGTTAGACTGCATGGCTAAGCTTATAAAGGTCCACCTAGAAACTTGTTATAATAAAAAGCTATTGTTCCCAGTTATTATACATGACAATTTTTTTAAATGTGTATTTTCAACCTTTGTCTTACATGCCCTCACTAGTATTTGTCATACTGATCTTTTACGCAGTTGATTCTGCTCATTTCCATTTCAACCTATGTTACAGTTTAAGACTTTTTGTTTTAATGAAAATCAACAAAAAAATATATATTTTTTCAGAATATTGTCATCCCCTATTAAATTAGAACAAACACACAAAACTCTGAACATCTTCAAAAAATTAACAATTGCCTCAAATTGACAACTGCACCCACAGGAATAACCTAACCTAGGCTGCCAATAATAAAGAGAATGTTACAGCATATATTCCCACTTACACTGACTGCTGTCCTTTTCTTATCTCTGTTCCCCTCCTAGATGTGAAAAAATACTTTCAAAAAACAATGTTATCTCCAAGAGAAAAATGGACTGGTTATCTTTCAGTAAAATTACATTTTCACTGTTCTATTAAATGTATTTAAGTATTAAGGCTGCAAGGGAGGCTACTATCTGTTATTCATACCCCCTAATTTCAAACCATTTTTCACTGAACTGAACAAGTAAAAAAAAAAAAAAAAGCTAACATATTTGCATATGCTTGAAGGATTACTGGTAAATTTCGTTTAGAACAGAATGTACAAAATTCCCCCGACCAACTGCCTTCAACTGCAAACTTCATGACTCCAATGGCGATTGTTTATTAATGAAAAAATAAGCTAATATCTTTGCAGATGCAGGAAACTTAGCAATCTTCACAACTTTCATCATTTTGTCTCATTTCTCAAGCCTACAAAAAATACTTGCTGTTGGCTTAAATTAAGGGTATTAATAAATATATCCAGCCTTGTAAGAGTAAGAGAAATAATCTTAATTCTACATATAATATAATCAATGCACTTTTACACTCCACCCACCCACCTCAGCAGCCAAAGATCACAGTACATTAATTAAACTAGCTACTGTCCACTCTTTTTTTCTCTTGTTATATTGTAAAGCCTATATTTCTTACAACTACAAAAAAGTACTGATTTACTATAACATCTTTAACACATACAACAGTCACTGAGAATACTCCTACACATTTAAAATACCTGACTACACACTATACAAAACTGCTTTACAATATAACCTAGTTTATATCATGAAATGTTCTATATACATATTAATAAGAATAAAAAATAATGTTTTACTTTGTTACTTTTTCCCTTTAGTAACCTTCTAAACATCGACATAAGGTGGGGTATATAATTTACGGTCCACCCACAAGTTTAACAAAGTTGACAAAAGTCCAGTCTTTCTTGCAACTCCATATTTCACAAATATGATTGATGCTTTATAGTGTTCCATTTATTCACTAATTTCAGTGTTGTTGGTCTTCTTCCTGTTCATCTCCATCTCCCAACAGCAGACTCTGGTTCCAGTCCAAGGTAGTCCTGATTCTTCTAGTCAACGCTTGTGTTTTTTATGGTCTCTCAAGCATTTGTCTTTGCAACACTGGATAGGTTTTTAAAGTCTCTCTCAGAGCTTTACTGTCAGAAGAATGAGAAGCAGAGCCCCCTTCTGTTTCATGGATCACTTTTTGTTGGAATGTCTTTTTCCTCCTTAGTCTGTTCTACATCCAAAAAATTCTTGGATCCTCCAGGAAAAAATATTCTTAAGACAGCCAGCTACAGATGCTTGAATCAACCACCTGTCTCTCAACATTCCCTGATTGCTGGAATAAATTTTCTTCTATTCTGTCTGTTGTATAATAAATAATCATTTCTACAAATACTCAGCTGTTTCCAATTTTTATTACTTTTCCATTCTGCACAGTTTGCCAGGATCAACTCTTTCTACTGGTATGACTGCATCTTTATTACTACAAGTCTTGGTTGCTTTCTCATGAGCAGGTTTGCATCATACACTCGATGTGCTCTTTCAATTAATAAATCTTATTGTGGAAAACCAGTCCAGATGCTTATTTGTGCTTTCATAAAGTTAGTACATTCTGTTCCTTCTACTTTTTTCTGGTAGAGCAGAAAATCTCAGGTTTTTGCCTGTTTTTTTTTTTTTCTTTTTTTATGCTACCATTTTTGAAGTAGCACTTATTGAGAATCCTCAGTCAGCCAGCCTTTTCTTCATTTCAACCTCTGATTTTTGTAGTTTTATCAGCTCATCTGAACAGCTACTTATAAGATTCTGCTATTTTTCCAGCCTTTTATTTGAGTTGATATATTCCTTCAGTGTTTCATTTATTTTAATCACCTCTGAGTACACGTGATTTATTTTTTCCTCTAAATTACTGGAAGACATCTCCTATACCAAAGCTGAATCTTGAAATTTGTGATGAACAGTTGCAGGATTCTTCCAAGCCAGTGTTTTCTCTTCATCTTTTCTTGCTGATTTTCTTTCATGTTCTTTAAATTTCTTCTTTGTGGCATGCAGGCATTGTAATTATTATCCACTAACTAAATGAAAGTTACCTAAGCTGACAAGATCAGTGGCACTTATTTCTCAGTTTATGTTTACACACTGGAAAAGCTGAAATTAAACTGTTGATCAGTGTGCTGCCATCTTGGATGTCCAATACCAGAAACATTCTTCAGTAAAAAGGGGAACAGACTCTATGACTATCTAAGTCACCAAATGCTAAATGACAAGAGAGAAAAGGAGTCTGAACTGGTGGATGAGGAGAAATTCCCTGAAAAGGAGGTACAGATTCCCACTGCCATCTGTACCAAAGATGCCTCAACTTATAACCCATCTGTCTGATAGTGCCTCTTGCCTAAGACAGAAACTGAGAGCCTGGGGGAAAAATAAAGTCTAGCCAGGGTGGGAAGTGTAAGCTATAATTCGTAGATAGTCACTCAAACATGTTGAACTGTCCTGGTTTCTGGAACACTCCTCCACCTTCTTTTTGGAGCCTCCCTACCACTGTTTTTAAACATCTACTAGCCAAAATTTTGCTGAGTCTGCTTGTTTTTGCTTTTTATAAGAAAATACTAAATGTAGTATGAAAACTTTAACTCAGAGAAGGAAAGTTGAAAATTCTGTGTCTTGAACCGTTGAATCAGTTTCCCTCTCTCCACACACATTTTAAAGACCTCAGCAGCAAATGGTCCAAAACAACTTCCCTATCAAGGGAAAAATTCAGCATTTCAGCTTTAACATCTTCTGATAAATTTTGAGAACACGACCATGCAAACCTTCTCATAACAGTTTCAGTAGCAGCTGTTCTGGAACAGGCACCAGGTGAGCCAAAAGCACATAAAATTTTCCTCATATTCTCAAATGAAGCAAAGAGAAACTTTTACAAGTGATCTTGACAATTAAGAATCATAAAATAAATGTAGCAAATTACACACTTCACTTTTTTCTTCCCAAATCTATCAAAAACTTTCTCATCCTTATCAGAGGGGTAGCTACAGATAGATTTGTCAAGTAAATCACTGTAACCTCATATCTGGGATTAGAAAAAAAAAACTTGTAAAATTAAGGAACTCAATATGTCTGCATTTTTACAGGCTGGGTATCAGGCGTGTTACAGGCTGCAATAAAGCATCCTTCAAAGCTGGAAGAATAGGAGGGACAGGAGTAGGCTGAGGAAATTCCAGTAGTAATAAATCAATTTTTTTCAAAGAAACTAGAATGTCGTCATGCTCTTTCTCACTGAAACAATTAGCTCATCCTAGATACAGTTTCAGGAAAAGAATATTCTTCCAACGGGCAGTCAAAAGAAATACTCTCCTCATAATCAGAATCAGTTATCAGACGAAAAAATGTTACATGCAGGCTCACTACTCTCTGCCTCCTGTCATGGACTTAACAGTCCTTTCCAACTCAAGATATCCCCGTGAGAGGTGTCCAATATTCCAGAGTGTTACCTGAACACAGAGGTTCTGCAGAAATAGGAAATGTGTCAGGAAGTAGAAAGTCAAACTGGAAAATAATCTGTTAAGTCACAAAAACAAATTTATAAATCAACAGAATTATGCCCTGATAAAAAAAAAATCAATGAAGGAATATGTTTCATATAATTAATACGGATGATTGTAGCATTTTGTTTTATCCATTCATTCCTTCACACATTATTTTAGTAGTTATTGCTTATTCTAGATATTTATGGCAAATTTATTGTATACTGCATACTTGTACTGTATCTCATAGCTATTGGCTCACTGCTGGTTTTCTGCTGTAATAAACATTTCTGTAGTGTTTTCTGCCTAAAATAGCCTCCCAACCTCCCTCTCATTGGCATCCTGACCTTGCAGTTGCCCGCCCCACTCTAAATTTGATCGTGGACACTCCTGCCAGTCTAATATAATTAGCTCATTCTACCTAACACAGAGAGAACATCTGATAAGGCCAACTCACTTAGTTTCTTTCCTTCTGTTCCTCCTTTCTCCCTTTCTTAAAAAAAAAATTGCCTGAATCTCCTTGTGTTCTGACTGTGCTTCTCAAACATTTTGGAAATAGAAAGTATATTTAGTGCATTTATTAAAACTTTATTTGCCTTAATACTGCTACAACTCAAGTGCTCTAGGTTGCACTGCATCTGGATTGTTTTAGTGTTGTTTTAGCTGCTTTTCTGTATATATATATATATATATATATACAGACTTTTCTGTATATGTAGACTGGCAACTTATTCTACTGTATAACTGCCTCTTAAATCGTTTTTCAGTTGTGCACTTGCCTTGCTTCATTTAAAAAGTTTTAAATTGCTAATTTTGTAGAGTTTTAATTGCATTTACTGTTTAGGGCTATGTACTCAAGTGTGTTAGCCTTTTCTGTGTTTATTTACTGTATTATTGCATTGTTTAGCCTGTTTTAACCAAAAATAAATACTAACTTGTTTGCTCATTTCAGCCTTTCCTAGCTAGTATAGTCCAGATCCCAGGCTTTGCTGGTTTCAGGACTTTATTTTCTGTGTTCAAAGGTATCCAGACCTTGCTGTGGTAGAAGGAAGTCCTACTGCTTATCAGTGGGAGTGGTGAGCACTGTACTGCCTAACACTTGAGGAGGCGTTTCCAGCTCTGAAATTGTAATTTTATTAGCCATTTTGGGCTTTTTATCCCTTTCTGACTTAAAAATGTGTGTGTTTGCATGTTTTTCGCATCGTGCAGCACCGGGGGGCTACTGTTAAACTATTCCAGGTGCCAGAAAGTCTGCTCTTCATATTTTCCCTTAGAACTAGCTGGTTTCTCAGTAGTAGCACTAAAATCTGAAACCCTGTGACTAGCACTTGCTCTAGAACCTGCTGGAAAGCACTAGGAAGTCTGATACACGCACTCAACTCTCCTTGTTAATAAGGAGAAATTAATCGTAGGCACTAAATAGCCTATAATTGCAAAGTACCTTGCAAAGGTAAGGGAAAACAGCTTTGGTACTTAACAAAAAAAGCACCTAAAGAGGCATGTCCAAAGGTCAGCTTCCGGTGATTTCTCCTGTCCACCTGGTGAATCTGGACATACGGGGGCAATGCAGCAACTGCCTCATGTACACAGACAAGCCTCTTCTCCTACCACCCAACACTACAACCTGCGAAAGATGAACTTACATAGCCAAACTGGAAGCAAAGCTTTCTCCAGCCAAGACTGTGCTAGACAGTCAAGTGGAGAAGGTTAACACCTGTACTACACCTCAAGCAACACATAGCCCTTAAAAACCCACACCATCAACACCCACACATAGCAACACTAAACCCACATATGCGGAGGCCCTTAACATTAACCTGCCCAAGCAACAAGGAACTCCGAAGCTGAAACGCAAACAAACACCAGTCACAACCACAGTGTGCCACCCAACAACAGACCCTAAGGCAGGACAACATGCCCAACACTTTAGTCATAGGTGACCCTATAGTCAGGCACACTGATGTCCCACTCACCACGCTGAACAAGGAGAAAATTATAGTCAGCTGCCTGTCCGGTTCCAGGATCCGTCACATAATGCATGCACACAAGTCAATCCACAGCAAGTACAAACATGACTCTGCCATTGTCCATGTTGGAGTGAATGACTTGAGACGTACCTCCCTGGACTACATGAAAAGAGATATGGAAGAGCTCTCGGATCATGTGACCTGGGAAGGTATGACCCTAGCCCTGAGTAGCATCCTGCCTTCGCCCAGAATGATACCACAGTATGAGGACAAAATGACTGACTTCAACAACTGGCTAAGCTTCTCGTGTCATTCAAAGGGGATCCAGTATCTGTCTTCCTGGGATGACATGATCAACAAACCTCGATGCTATGTCAGAGATGGTCTGCACCTGTTGCCCTTGGGATTCAGGTTACAGGCTAAAGCTCTTGCCACCCCTATAGTGCCTTTTTGGGCAAGGTTCAAAGGACAAAGCCACCACCGTAACAGATACAAGCATGCAAAAATCTGAAGATAATGCTACTCAATGCTAGAAGTCTAATCCTCAAAATGCACCCTCTCGAGGCACTCCTAAAAATGGAGAACATCGATATCCGTGCAATAACTGAGACCTGGTTGAATGCTCCGGAGAGCACCCCTGCAATACCAGGCTACAACTCTTACCACACTTTTCAGCCACCAAACCAAGACCAAAACACTAAATATGCAAGAGTGTCCATATTCACCAAGGATATTCACACCACCAGGTTAGTTGCCCAATACAATGCATCTGAAATTCTCCAGGTGCAACTAACACTAGGTAAGACTGCAATCCAAATTGTAGCTTGCTACAGATCCCCCACCATGCCCCACGATTTTCACTACACCTTTCTTAACATACTGGAAAATATTAATATACAACCAAACACCCTAATACTGGGTGATTTCAACTACCCTGCCATTAACTGGGAAACTACTCATCTACCAACACCTTTGCCCAATGGTTCTTGGAATTCATAAATTCCAATACCCTGGATCAACTAATCCATAGTCCCACCAGGGGCTCCAATATCCTAGACCTGGTCATTACCAACATGGGAGACAGATGCTCCACAACAGTGATCACTACCTCATTGGTCAGATCTGACCATAAGCTGATCACCCTTGACATCCACATCCCACTCCCACCCCCCAGTAAGGAAACCTCTGTAAAAAACATCTCCAAAGCCATCTTCATGCTACTCAAGTCAGAAGTGACAAACTTCATGACACCCATGCAGATGGGAGCTGAAAGTTTGACTGCTGAATCCTACACTAAGGCGCTGTACGAGCACATCCACTCATGCATGAATCGTGCCATTCCAAATAGAATCAAGATGCTCTCCTCCAAAAAAAGAAAGCCAATTTGGTGCTCCCCTGCAACAAACTATACAACAGAAGGAAAAAACTGTTGCAGAAAAGAGGAAAACCCTAGTATGCAAAAAAACTCCCTTACCAGCCTCAGTAAAAAGCTGAGATCCCTCATAAAATCCTCCAAAGCTAGTTACGAAAATAAAATTGCCAAAGATTCCAAAGACAACCACAAGACATTCTATAGTTATGTCAAGAACCTAAATGGCAATGCTCGGATCTGCTCTGAGCTACAACAGAATGGCATTAAATATACTGATCACAAGGATAGTGCCAATATCCTGGCAGATCGATTTAATGCCAACTTAACCCCCCTCTCACCCCCTAAAGGGCCCATCTCAATACCAAAAGATTGCCAAATTCCAGTAATCACGGCTACACAGGTAGAACCACAATCTCCAAAGTTAAGAATACAGCATCCATGGGACCAGATGAAATCCCGGGCTGTGTACTACATTAACTACAAAATGAACTGGCACCTCACCCAAGTGTCATGTTTAATCAGAGCATCACCTCAGGTTTCATGCCCACCGAGTGGTGCACAGCTACAGTTATCTCACTCCACATGGGGGGATCCACCTTGGATCCCAGGAACTACCATCCCATCAGTCTGACGAGCCTGATTTGCAAGGGCATGGAACACATTATCATGGAACTTATGAAGAAAGACACTGGCAACCTTCAAACACTGGACCCAGTTTGGGTTCGTGAAGGACCGATCTTGTCTTCTGAACCTGACTGACTTCTTCAAATCAGTCTCTAGAGCTGTGGACGAGGGTAAGGCAGTCCACACAGCCTATCTGGACCTCACCAAGGCCTTCGACACCATTCCCCACTCTGGAATCATAGATAAATTTACTAAGCTGGGCATAAATCCCTATGTCACTCGATGGGTTGCCAACTGGCTTACTGACAGAACCCATACAGTAAAAGTAGCCGACTCCAAATCAAGCTACAGACAAGTGACAAATGGAGTACCTCAGGGTTCAGTCCTGGGAACGCTCTTGTTTGGCATCTACTTCTCTGAAGTACAGGCCAACACTAAGGGACTCTGGCTAACAAAGTTTGCAGATGACTGCAAACTGGGAGCCATTATTGAATCCCAAAATAATGCAGATATTCTGCAAAAGGGCCTTACAGAAACAGATGCTTGGTGCCACAGCCATGGGCTCAAGCTTAATGCCAAGAAATGTACAGTTATCCCCTTTGGAAAAAAACAAGTACCTATGAATTACCACATAGGTGGCAGTACACTAAACACCGAAAGTGTGATGAGAGACATAGGGTCACAGGTGGACAGTGGTCTCACCTTCGATAACCATATTGCCACAACAGTCAGGAAATCCTTCTATGTGGCACACTTCATCACGAAGGGCTTTTCATCCAGGAAAAAAGGAGGTCATTGTCCCACTGTACTCATCCCTCATTAGCCCCATTATAGAGTACAATGCCCCATTTGGTATGTACCTCAAGACATCTGCAACAGCTGGAAAGGCCACAGAAATACCTCACTAAAAGAATCACAGGCCTAAAGCAGATGCCCCATGTTGATTGTCTAAAAAAACTCCAGCTATACCCTGTGGTATATCGTCTACTTAGAGGCAATCTCTGCTTAACATACAAGGCCATGTCAAACCCTGAGCTGTTGGACATGCTCCACTTAAAGAAATCCCAATCACTCAGAGCCACACGCTCCATGGATCTAAACCTTGTCATCACAATGAACAAAACATGCTGGAGGGATAAGTTCCTGACCCAGAGACTCCCCATACTCTGGAACAGATTGCCCATACATGTCAAGCAGAGCACCTCTTTGGCCCTCTTCAAAAGGAACCTTGATGATTGGATAGGAGATAGGAAATTCACCCCGGGGATTACATCAGTCACCCTGCTAGATAGGGGTCCAGAGAAGTAAATATTGTGGGAAGAAATATCCAGGGAATTGTTATGGCTAGGCTTGTATAGGCCCTAGGGCTGATAGCCTAGTACCAACCTATGAACCCTCTTAAATCAAATGCAGGGTTGTGTCAAGAAGAAGCCTATACCGGTATCTGGTGGGAGAAAGTCAAAGGAACTAATCACAGGATAGACACACAGGCACATATATGGCACACATTCAGGTAATATGGGGAATTGACACTTCACCTATGGCACATCTTCAGAATGTGGGATAACTCGTGGTAAAAAATCCAGACAGGAACAGAAAGAACATGTTGGCTGCTGCAAAGAACACTTGAGCTGAGAAATGAAGTGGAGAAACAAGCAAGCGGTGCCAAGAACTGCCACATGAAGTGTGCCTTTATTTCTTTATGTATGAATGTGTGTATTTGCATTTACACTTTGACAAACAAGTAACCTTGACCTGAACTTGTTCCTTCTACACAGGAAGCCTAAAATAAGGAATATAAAAACAAAGAAAAGCAAAATATGATAATGTGAAGGGAAAAAGAACTGCATAATACTGTCAGTGCTAATCAAGCCATTCACTGGATCACAGGAAGCAACAGGTGGTAAGGCAGATAACTAATCCACTATGGTAATCGATCCACTGTAGGATATTTACACACACAGCATATATACCTATGTGCTGCTAAGTCACTTGCTGGCATGTCTTTAAGATAAGGGAGGAAAACTAAGACACTGGCAAAACGCACAAGCAGGAAATGCAGACTCTGCATAACAAAGTACCCCAACCAGGAACCAAACTGAAGAAATAAGCAGTGAAACTCTATAACCTATTGTGTTTTCAGCTACAGAGCATAATGCAATTAAGTAACAGCCTTCTAGTAATTAAAAAAGGCACAGAATATACCTTGATTTCATCATTACAACAGTTCCAAGTGTTTTAAGAGACTGATAAGAAACTAACACTATTTCATATACAAGATCCATGAAAGTAATTCATTCTTTCAATAAGCGTTTAATGCTGTCAAAAGTAAGAAATGTCACTTCTAAATAAAAAAAAGAAAGAAAAAAGTGAAATTACTACTTTACTTAAGCATTGCTAACTCAAGTACATTATCTTATCCTTTGTCATTTTACCTCGCTACACATAATAATGTTTAATACTAAATGTTTTAAATACACATTATTTTCAGACTTCCTGTGGCCTCCTGTGGAACAGGCACAGTCTTACTTCAGCAAGATGACTTCTGTTCTTTGAAAAATCTGGATTTAGACACGTTACAATCTTGAGTTTAATTTAATAAGCTGCGGTGGTGCAGTGGTAGCGTTGTTGCCTCACAGCAAGAGGTTCTCCCGTTCGATTCTCGGCTGAAGCACCTTGTGTGTGGAGTCTGCATGTCCTTCCCCGCGGTCGAGTGGCGTTCAAAAGACATACGTAGAATGGGAATGCCTTCGCTGAAGTTTGGGCGTCGAGCTGGCACCTCGGCACCCGTAAAAAATCTACTGCCAATCATTAGCGGACCGGAGTTCCGCTGTGGCGACCCCTAAAGCCGAAATAAGAACAATCTTGAGTTTAATCATTTCCTCTGATTCTTGCTACAAGTACACTGACTGCAACAAAAATGTCACCATTTATTATTTTTCTATGCAAAACATACCATGACATGTAATCTTATGGATGGGCAGCATGAATGCAGATTTATGCAGTTTTTGATTCCTTGTTTTTCGTACTGTGTGCCCAGAAAAACTGGAAGTATAACAAGGAGGGACAAAACATCAGGGAATGTCGTTATGTTTAATATAAAAGGAAGCAGTCTTGTCTAGCAGAGCACATGCTGGGTAATTAGGAGCCAAAGGTTCAAATCACAAGTCACTTGAAGCTAGTCATTAAATGTTTAAGTTCTACATGCTTCAGTTATTTTTATTATAAATAAAAAAAAAAATAAAAAAAAAATGAAAGGAACAACATGAAACTCCACTAAAATCATAAAGCTTAGTTTCAGTGCTTTGCCTATCTAAAATAAATATAACTTAAAATAACTGGTGACCTTTTTTTGCTTCTAAATCAAATGACATAAACCAAGTCAGAACTGTGGCATGGCCTAAACAAATAAACACAGAAGGAAGTTAACCAAGCCATATCCTGTGCAAACATGTCAGTCAGATGGTTGTTAACCTTGCTACTTCTACATGCTCAGCCCCTTCCCACTGCAAAAACAACACTTTCACACTAAAACTGCAAATCCAGCTGGGACTCCCACAGCTTTAAAGTTTATTTTTCTAACTTCTTTATAAGTTCCCAACCAAAGCTATTACAGCCTTTCACAAGCTATGTCAGTATCTGGCTGTGCCACTTCTAGGAGACATAAACCTCCAAGGACTAGCTGTGCTTCATCATTAGGAAGCCCAAGCCATTCAAGGAAAAATAATAGTGTTACAGCGTCTGTATTAAATAAGAGATGGCATAAAGGAAAAGCAGCAGCAAGGCCCCAAGAATAAAGGCAATCAGGATACAAAAAAGATAGTCTTTCATGAAGTAAAAATACACATTTGAGTAATGTGGCCATTTCTGTCTCTGCTGTACAGTGTTATAAATGTAACCTCCAAAAAGAGACACACACAGTTTTACTCACATTGTGCATACATCAGAGGATAAAGGCAATCAGGAAAAGTAAAAGATCTAATTTCATTGGGGAAACTTCTACACATTTTAATAGTTTTCTACTTCTGAATGTGGTTTGACAATTTATTAACAAACTATAAAGAGGCAGTTTTATTTATTATAACTTATTTATTTGTTTCCATTTATTTACTGTAGACTTCAGAATGGGCGCAGTCCCCTTTTAGCAAAAGCCCAGGGAAAATACTCTATGAATGAAACATTACAACAAGGTTTCTAAAAATATGAATGAAAGGTTTAATATACATATATTTAAAGGATATATGCACAGTACAGAAAAGAATATACGAAACATTGTGAAAAGATCGGAGGTAAACAGAACCATAAAGAAAAGGAAAATCTGCTTTCACTGGGGACAGACAATTTTGCATTACTTCTGTTATGAATAACTTGGTATTGGTATGTACACTACTAATATTAATTACAACTTTCTGGTGACAGATGCAGCACTTACACAACTGTTTTCCTACAGTTACACAACTATTTTCTTAGTGTTTGAAATGGAACACAATGCAATGAGATCATTAAAGCATCAGTTTGTGAAGTTGAGTAAACCTCATTTGAATTAGGTTAAGGTACTCATAACAATACTGCAAAACTACATAAAAACATTCTGCTCAATATATTTACTATGCTGACATTACTGTGATTCATAGACATGGCTCGATGTAATGATGCCATACAAATGGAAACAGCAATCTTAGAACTGCACACCAAAACATAATGTATAAAATGCGCTTCAGTGATAACTTGAGTGGCTTGACATTGCAGCACAGTTTAGCAAGGACAGCTCCTGAGTAAGTTATGCTCATCTCTGATATCCCTTACTTAGCTGCTGTTCCCTTGCTCCACTGTGATGCTATAAAGATATTCAAAAAGATTTTCCATTCAATGGGCATGACAGTAAAGTTAGAGTCATTATCATAACATGGTAATGAGGGGTCTAATGCTGTGACAGCTCCCATTGCCAGGAGCTTGGCAACATCGCTCTGTGGGAGTCTGGGTGTTAGCAGTTTTTGGTTATATCACAAGAAATTCCATTACAATAGAGTTATTCCTACTGTGCACAAGCAATTTTAAATAACTTATGCACTTATAAACTGATTAACACATCAGCACAGGGTGGGATCATTGTGGTCAGATGTGTTACATTAAATGCAGATATATAGTTTTTGGCCTTCATCTTGTGTAGTTGGGGCCAGCCCATATGCGGTTGTAGTGTTTATGAACCATATACAGTCCTTAGGGACAGTCATTTGTCAATGTGCTCCACTCAGAACTGTGGCTTGGAAGTCTTACCCCCATTGTGTAGCTATCTTTATGAATCACACAGGGCTTTGGTAAGAATTATGCTATGTGCCACCTCTACTTTTATGGGGTAAAATATTTAGGAATCATGCCCTTGTGCGTAAAGCTGTACAAGCCACTCAGCTTGTTAATACTCCAGATCAAAGTGTGTAGAAAAGTTATGAAGTCTGTCTTGACCTAAAATGAGATCAGCTCTCTATGCTCATAAAATGAGACTTACAATAAACAAATAAATAAGTGCATCACGTAGGACTGTTCAACAAGATACAGAGAAATTAAGTACAGGAGACACACATGCCATCCTCGACAATGAAGTGTGGTAGCATGAATCCAAGTTCGTTTAAAGGGCGTAGGTTCTGGGCAACTGAATCATACAAGCCAGCTTCATCACTACAACTACAAAACATGGGAAAGGCACATAAATGAAGCACCTCCAAGTAAGCAATTACGAAAATATAAAATGAAATTTTTATCATTAAACCATAAAGCAGAAAAGCTGCAATGTGGTATCTGGTACAATTATCTGTATTACAACCAAGTTAAAACAGGTGTAGGTACTACGTTCCTGGTCATAAAGGACTATAAAGTTCACAATCTCACACACATGAAACAATACAAACTCATTTAAAGGTTTCCTCAACTGGCTTCTAAACTGGCTGTAGATGGGTAACAACTAAATATAACTTTACTTTACATACTGCACCCATCATCCCCTAACCAGCTAAAAAACATCACTGAGAAAATACTAAAACTAACATCCAAAAGTAATGGCGTGATAATGGGATACATCGACGACGATATGCCTAACTAAGAAACCTCAAGTCCTTTATTTACTGCCAGGTACACAAATTCAGTTAATTACACCAACCAGGCTTGATCACATCACTAACGCACATTTTTCCCTTAACTGTCTCAAAACTAACACTCGCCAAAAGTTTTCACAAACCAAATGCCTTCCCAATGCTTCAAATGACCACCTCTAAATAAGTGCTTCAATCTCACTTAAAGCCACCAAACCAACAAAAAAATTCATCAGATACAGAAACATTCATGAAACAAGACCCCAACTCCTGTCTGAAAGTTTGAAAGTGATCCCTATATATTAAGGAACAAACCTTTCATCAGCCTTAACCTCCTCAACATACCCCCTACAGGTCATACACTGTACAGAAACTATTTCAAATTACCCCACAATGAATTTGAGGAATTTCCACTGATACACACTTCCCTAAAGGCATGTTTTAAGCAAAGGGACAAAGCCTAAATGGAACAACCTTTCCTGTTTATCAAGTATTTTTTACCCTATGGAAGCAATGCAAACCAAGAATGAAGAAAGTAAAGTCAAACCATCTCTGTACAAAGCAAGAATTAACATCTCATACAACATATTTCTGGCAAGTCATCAATAAAATACCTTACTCCACAAACCAATTACTCCTTGAGAAATGTAAAAACTTTACCTGTTAACACCCAATCTCCAAGGACTAAATGCAAATAATTTCTATGAAATCAGTACTATTAATGAAATACTTTCTAGCCCAATCCTTTACTTTAAATCAGCCTCATACAAGAGACTAAAATATTTCTTTGAAAGTCAAGAAAAAAAAATCCAATCCCAATTCCAAACCACTAAAACCATTCTCCCTTTTTATAATGGCACCCATTACTGCTAAACACCTTACTACTACTTATAATCTCTCCTGAAGCAATTTCATCATACCTCAATAATTCAAAAATGCTTTTATTACTGTTCTTCTAATACTCAACTCAACATCCTCTCAGAACCCACCAGACATCAAATCCTGCACCATCTTCTGTCCCTTACGAAGTCCTTTGAAAAAAAAATCCTTCTCAAATCCTCTCAAATAATGGAATAAATAAAAAAAATTAGAAATGGCTTGCTCATTGACTACTGACAAGGGATCATACCATGGTATAATACCATTAAAGAAATCTGTATGGCTATTGATACGATTTATGCAAATACAGAAAAAATATCAAACTTGCAGAAAAGTTACTGACCTAAACCTATCATTTAGGTTCACAGGTGTGTACTACGCTAATGGCCCTGGAGCCTTTACAAGCCTAGCCCACAGGATTATCCTGGCATCGTGCCACTCAACCTTAGTTCCCATTGCCTCTGTCGAGTAGAGCCACAGGAGTGATCCCCGGGGTGAAGTTTCTATTTCCCATCCACTCATCATGATTTCTCTTGAACAGGGACAGTGAGGTGCTCTGTTTGACATGTGTGGGAAGTCTATTCCATAGCATGAGGAGTCTCTGGGTTATGAACCTGTCCCTCCAGCACATTCTGTTGATTGTGGTAATGAGGCTGAGGTTTCTGGAGCATGTGGTGCAGAGGGACTGGGATTTCTTTAGATGTAGCATTTCTAACAGAGCTGGGTCAGACATGGTTTTGTAAGTCAAGCAGAGATCGCCTCTAAGTAGGAGATATGAGACAGAGAATAGTTGGAGTTTTTTGAGTCTGTTCATACAGGACACGTGTTTAAGGCCTAGGATCCTCCTTGTGAGGTACTTTTGCGGCCTCTCCAGTTGTTGCAGGTGTCTAGTGAGGTACATGCCAAATGGGGCAATGTACTCAATGATTGGCCTAATGAGGAAAGAGTACAGGGAGACAATGATCTCTTTCTTCCTTGATGCAAAACCCTTAGTAATGAGATGTGCCACATAGAAGGACTTTCTGACCACAGTGGTAATGTGGTGGTCAAAAGAGAGGTTGCTGTCAACCTGTGTTTCCAGATCTCTTATAATGCCTTCTTTGTTCTGTGGACTACCATCAATGTGGTAATTCATGGGAACTGGGTTTTTCCCACAGGGGATGACGACACATTTTTCGGCATTGAACTTAAGGCCATGGCTCTAACACCAGTCGTTGGTCTCATTGAAGCCTTTCTGTAGGATGTCATCACCACTTAGGGAGTTAATAATGGCTTTCAACTTGCAATCGTCTGCAAACTTAGTCGGCCAGAGTCCCTTCATGTTGGCCTGGACTTCTGAGAAGTAGATACCAAACAGGAGAGGACCCAGGACCGATTCCTGTGGGACTCCACTAGTGACTGGTCAGCATTCTGACTTAGTAGTCAGCTACTTTCACACTGTGGGTTCTATCTGTGAGCCAGTTTGCAACCCACCTAGTGATGCAAGGGTTGATGCTTAGCTTAGTGAGTTTTTCTATGATTCCTGAGTGGGAAATGGTATCAACAGCCTTGGCAAGATCAAGGTAAGCTGTATGAATCACCTTGCCTTCATCCACAGCTCTGGTGACTGACTCAAAGAAGTCAAACAAGTTGAGCAGGCATGATCTACCCTTCACAAAACCGAACTGTGTGGCATCCAGAGTTTGGAGAGTCCCTATATCCTTGTTTACTAGGTCCATGATGATGCTTTCCATAGCTTTGCATATCAGACTTGTCAGGCTAATGAGAAGATAGTTATCAGGGTCTGCAGTCACTTCTCCTTTGTGGAGAGGGATGACTGTAGCAGCACGCCATTTGGTAGGAACACAGCCTGAGTTGAGCTGTGATTGAACACAGCACACAGGTAAGGTGCCAGTTCACTCTGTAGTTCATGTAGAACACAGCCAGGGATATTGTCAGGTCCCATAGAAGCTGTATTCTTGGCCATGGACAGTGCTGTTTTAACCTGTGCAGCAGTAATACTGGGTGCCTGGCAATCTACTGGTATTATGATTGGTCCTTTGGGGGGGGGGGGAGTAAAGTTGGCACGGAATCTGTCAGCTAGTATATTGGCAATATCTGTTGGCTCGATATAGGAGGTACCATTGTGCAGTAGATCAGAGCAAATTTGGGTACTGCCGTGGAGATTCTTTACATAACTACAGAAACCCTTCTGGTTGTTTTTACTATCTGCTGCAATTCTGTTTTCAAACCTCGCTTTAGTGGATTTGATGAGGGATCTCCGTTTGTTGAAGCTGGTAAGAGAGTTTTTCCAGTCTTGGGACATCACCTTATTCCACATCAGTTTCCTCCTTCTGTTGTAGAGTTTTTTATGGAGGGGGACCACCAGATTGGCTTTATGTTTTTGGAGGAGAGCATCCCGGTTCAATTGGGTATGGAGAGATCCATGCATTTGTGTACATGTTCATACAGTGTATTGGTGTATGATTTGGCAGTCATGCTACTATTCTCCATTTGCATGGGTGCCACCTCAGTTTTTAGGAGCCCAAAGTTAGCTTTGGAGAAGTTTTTCATGGTGGTTACCTTTGGGGGGGGGGGTGGATGTGGATTTCCAAGGTGATTAGTTTGTGGTCAGATCTAACCAGGGAGGAGTTGACTACTGGTGTAGAGCAACGGTCGTCCATGTTAGTAATGACCAGGTCAAGGATGTTGCTACCTCTAGTGGAGGTAAGAATGAGCTGGTCCAGGGCATTGAAATTAATGAATTCCAGCAAAAGTTGGGCAAGTGTTTTGGTACTTGAGTAGTTTTCCCAGTTAATGGAGGGGTAGTTGAAGTCACCCAGTATGAGTGTGTTAGGTTGGACCCTAATATTCTCCAGGGTGCTTAGGAACATGGAGTGTGAGTCTTGGGACATGGTCGGGGACGTATAAAACAGGTTACGACCTGAATCGCTGCCTTACTCAATGTTAGCAGGACCTGAAGTACCTCTGATGTGTTATGTTGGGCTACCAGTCTGGAGGCGTGTGCATCCTTTATGAATATGGAAACACCACTGCCTTTGGAGCTTTGTCCAAGTTCTGTGGTTGAAAGGTGTAGAATCAGTTATATCATGTTAGTGCAGGGGTGCTTTTTGCTGGCTTGAATCTGGTCTCTGTTACAGCACAAATGTCGATGTTCTCCATTTCAAGGAGTGCTTCAAGCGAGTGCATTTTGAGATTTAGACATCTAGCGTTGAGCAGCATGACCCTCAGATTGCATTTGTTTGTAGCTGTTACAGTGGTAATTTGGTCTTTGGAACACTGCCTAAAAAAGGCACTATAGGGGTGGCAAGAGTCTTGGCCAGTATCCAGAAGCCCAGGGCAAAGCATTGAGGTCTGTCAATCATGTCATCCCAGGCAGACAGATACTGGATCCCCTTAGAATGACACCAGAAACTTAGCCAATTGCTGAAATCAATCATTTTCTGCTTGTACTGTGGTATCATTCTGGGTGATGGTAGGATGCTGCTCAGGGCTAGGATCATACCTGCCTGGGGTACATAATCCAAGAGCTCTTCCATGTCTCTTTTCATGTAGTCCGGGAGGTATGTCTCAGGTAATTCACACCCACATGTACAATGACACAGTCATATTTGTACCTGTTGTTAAGGGACTTGAGTCCGTGCGTTATGTGTCGGATCCTGGCACCTATTACTTTCTCCTTATTTAACCTAGTGAGTGGGAGATCAGTGTACCTTCACTATCGAGTCACCTATGACTAGTGTGCTGGACATGGTGTTTTTCCTTAGGGGCTTTAGTTGAGTGCACACTGTTTAGGAGAGTTGTGTGTCTTGTGATTAGTGTTGTGTTGTGGTGGTCGAGTGTGTTTCAGACTTGGAGGTCTCTGCTGTTTGGGTAGATTTTTATTGAGAGCCTCCACAAAGGTGGGTGTGTGGTTTGTGTTTTTATGTGAAGGCAGTGCTGGCATGTGTTCTGGAGGGCTGTGTGTTCCATGTGGTGTGGTGCAAGTCTTGACCTTCTCCTCCTGACCAGCTATTCCGGTCTTGGCTGGAGAGTGAGTGGCTTCCAATTTGGATATGTAAGTGCATCTCTTACAAGTCTGAGTGTTGGGAGGTAAGAGAAGAGGGTTGTCGGTGTACATGAGGCAGTTGCTACATTGCCTCAGGATGCCCAAGTTCACCAGGTTAATAGCAGAAAGCACAGAGAACTGACTTTTCGACATGCCTGGAGGGGTGGGCATTAATAATAAGTACTGGAGTCATTTCCTTGTAGAATGTTTAGTGTTGGGTAGCACTTTTGTGTGCTACAATAATTGTTACAAGAAGTCTGGTATGGTAAAGTGCTAGACTAATAAGCTAGTAAAAGTGCAGGAGGGGAGGGAACTAGCACATCTAAGGGAAAAATTGAAGAGCAGACTTTGGCACCTGTCAGAAGCTTACAAACAAGTCCTGGATACAGCAAATCTGTATCTGAACTAGATTAGTTACAGGAAAGGCGGGGAAACAAGTGCAAACATGGATTTTTAAACCAGAAAGTTGAAAGAGATGGAAAAACTGCCCAAACAGCCAATAAACTATATATTCTGGGCCAGAAACCACTCCTCTTGTGGTAGACAGGCTACCTAGTGCTTACCACTCCCACTGATAAGCTAGTAGGCTTCCCTCCAACACAGAAAGGTTTGGGGGGCTCAGAAGCTTACATACAGTTGTGGATACAGCAAATCTCTATCTGGACTAGACCAGTTATAGGAAAGGTAGGAAACAAGCACAAATGCAGATTCAAAATGCAGATTATAAAATCTTCCAACAGAAACTCATGCATCTCAGCTTCTGACTGATTGTTTTCCTACTTGGCTTTCTGTTTGTACTTTCTGCCTGGTGTCCATCATGTCTCCCCCAGTGGGACACAATTAGTTCATCCTCTTATCTGAAAAATTCACCAGTGAAAAGACGGAGAGCTATCCAGATGGGGCTGTCATTCAGGTCAGTATGAGGGTGCTTTTTGACCTGAACAGCATGCTGGAAAAGAGGCAAGTTGGGCGTGCCTAACCCGGCTCTCCTGGATGGAAGCAAACAATCTTCATAAACGCAGAGGCCCACAATGTCTTCCCCGTGTGAGTGAGCATTTCTACACACCCCTGTGTAAGACTATCACCAGGCAGTAGCATAAAGATCCTAATGGCAACCCCCAGTCTACACATTCACACTGTCACCCCAAAGGACTGAGATGGTACATAGCTGCCTCCACCCTGCCCCTAGAATGGGCACTCCCATCCTCCAATCCCAGCTCAGTTAGGCACCAGAGCCACCAATTGAACTTCGGTGGCTTGGACCAAAGCTGGAACATTATTCCCATCCTAATGGAGCTCTGTTTAACTGGTCAAATACTTACTGGATATATATCTATAAATATTTTATATATATATATATATATATATATATATATATATATATATATACATATTTATATATATATATATATATATATATATATATATATATATATGGATCTGCTTTGACCCATCAAAATTACACATAATCGAATCTCACTTACCTGTTCCCACTTGTTCGAAAGTACACTAATCCGAAACCACGGACTACCGAAATCCTTTCCCTTGGAAAGGAACCACATGGCCACCATGAATAAAAACGTAAACAAACCAAAACTAAACTCAAAGTGGGGGGCTTCGCTCCCCCCCACTTAAACATTCCAACTCCGAGATTGCACTACATTGAAGAAAGGGCAAAGTTCCCCATGGTGGCTAAGAGGTTCCTTTCCAAGGGAAAGGATTTTGTTAGTCTGTGCTTTCCGATTAGTGCAGTTTCGAACAAGTGGGAACGGGTAAGTGAGATTAGATTGTGTGCAATTTCGATGGGTTGAAGTAGACCCATACACGTGTGTGTGTGTGTATATATATATATATATATATATATATATATATATATATATAAATATAGATATAGATATATATATATATATATATATACACACATATATACATACACACATACACTGCCTGTATCCAATTATAACTGATATATTCTTTCAATATGCTTCGATTATTAAGATTGATGCATTGTTTTATGTCTGGACTTTTTCTCTATTGCTCCCTGCTGAAAAGAGGATTTACATGGTCCAGGTGGGCTATCCCTGCAAACAAAGATAATATACAAATAAATAAATTCAAGCTTAAATATAGACAATACAGACAACCACTAATAAAACATATAAATTCAGGAATCTCTCTGTCAGGTATGAAGATCACTGTTTAACCCTCAAAAAAAGCAAACTGATTTCCAGTTATAGTCCAAGCCTCCCTTCTATTTTTACCTGCAGTCTCTTCTGTTATCTCTGCTGTTCATCACTGCCAACCAATCTGCAAATCAGATCATCCCCCTAAGATCTGAGGAACAGCAAAGATAAATCTCTCACCCAAATACAACTCCATTTCAGTCAAGCGACAAGTGAAAGAAACGTCACCAAAACAGCTCATCTTCTAAAGCAGACTTTGGCATTGTACAGCTCCCGGATCACATCTGGCCCTTTGGCTGTCCCTGACTGGCCAGTGAGAAGTCAGACACGTGCTAACTGCGAGAACTTACACTTTTTTTTTCCAGACTATCCGGAAATTAAACCAATTCTCTGGTAGTCCAGAAAACACTGTGCAAACTCTGGTATTGTTTCAAAAAAAGAAACAGACTGTTGGAGTTTGTTAAGTCGGTGGATTTATCATGTTTTTTATTTATTTATTTATTTTTTACAGAAAAGCATAGTAAACGGAATAAAATGAAGACATCAGGAATGGAAAAAGAGGATGGGAGATGGGAGTAAATGAGCAGAGTTATGCCATCCCTGGAGAAGTAATTATTACAGGTATTCCTGCAGAAGCTCCAAAGATCCAACTGGGGTAAGGCCACAACTGTACACCTTTTGCTTGAAGGCAGGACTCTGGGGCATGAGCCCATACCCTAGTCAAGCTTAGCAGTTCTGCACACATCTGCACCTGCACTGGACTATTTGCAGTGCACCTGGCAGTACTGAGGGGAATGGAGTTAAAAATATACAGAATCACATAACCTTACTCTTCTGACTCAGCTCTCTAACATAAGCTTTTTTTTTTTTTTGGTTACTGACCTTTACTTGCTTGTTCTGTTTCTTTCACTCATTGCGGTTTCCTTCACATCTCCTAATGGACCTCTGTACTCTTCTTCCGCTATCTTTAGACATGTGTTTCACCTTTTCACAATTGCAGCAAAATCTTCTCAGTTCATGTTCCTGTTCTATAGAATTCTATCCCAAACAGTGTTAGGGCTCTACCTTCTCTTCAAAAATTCAGGCTGCCCAAAAACATTTTTGAGTGACAAGGACAAATGTGTTTCAAGGAGGTATCAACATTTTTGGACTGAAGTCTTGCTTCCCAGATGCTTATAGAGCAGCATGCATGAGCCACTAATGTATGTTTTAATTTACAATATATAATGTCTGTTATTGTTCATAGTACATCTGCCATAAGTATCTGCTTATGCATTTACACTAACTTTGCTGTTTAATGTTTCCTGCTTTACTGTGAGGCAACAACAGAATTAGAAGCATGTGCTGATTATATATGGCCGGGCTTATAGCCCATACCTTCAACACTACAAATGTCTGTTAGATGGTAATTAGCTTGATTATTGCATCTTTTAAGGATTTTCTGCTTTCTGTATGAATTTCTGGATATTAACAAAAGCACTAGATTAAAATACGGTAGATTTATTTATGTATTTATTTGCTTGGTTGGTTGGTGGGGTCTTAAAGAGAACTTTTTCAACAATGAGCTATTCATAAGGGTGCAACATAGACTTATAGTAACAAAATGCAAATAGTATGTACTCAGTTTACAATGTGGCATACCACTTCTATGGCATATAGTGAGTTTTTTGTAGCATTGCATATTTCAGATATACAAATATTTACATATATATGTATGTATGCGTTTTTTTTTAAGTGATCATAATGATATAACTAACTTGACTTAAATGAATTAGACCACGACATTTAGCTGATTAGCCATAGTTTCAAAGTCAAGCACACTGGAATAAATCTTTAAGGTGTATTACCATTTTACTTGACTATAGAATATTGTTTTTTCATTTTACTTTCCTTTAGAACAGGGGTGGGCAGTAATTTTCCCAAGGGGCCACATGAGAAACTGGGACTGTTTTGGAGGGCCGGACCAATAGGCTGAGCTAATAAAAAAAAAGTGCTATTCTAATAAGCCAAAATTGTATTCACATAGTTTTCAGTAAGTTTTGCCTATGTCATGTAATGCAATATTTCCAGCATGTAACACAGAGATGCAGGGGTTAACATTGCTTTCTTTCAATGCTTGGTTGTCCATATTGGTTCCTGGATGGGATATCTTCTTTTCCAAAGTGTGCAGGTTTGCCTGCATCAGCTTAGGTTTTGGTTGTTTGGTCTGTTTTCTTGACACATCCGAAAAAACATGCTGTAGGTAATTTATCTTCCAAACTGTTCTTGTCTGTGCCTGCAGTATATATGTGTGTATATACTGTGCTAGTGTGATGTCCTGTCCAGAATGATTTTCTTTGCTGTATATGCACTGAATGCTGGGAAAGACTTTGGCTCTGCATGAGTCGGAATTTAATAAATTTGGTATTGGAAAATGAGTGATGACAAGCCCATCCATGCAGATGTGTTTATCTTACTATAAACTACTCCGAGTTTTAGCCAGTCCGACATTTGTTTTTCTTTATCTAATAAAAATATAAAAAAAGATTATTTTAATAAAGAATGCTTTTTATTCAATCGCTCTAAATAAAAAAAAAAAATAAAAAAATAAGGAAGAAGAGTGAAAAGTTTGCAAAAGAAACACAGACAAGCTGATTTCAGAAAAGCATTTGAGGTTGGTTTTGCTGATTTTGATATTGAAGCAGCAGAAGTAGGAGGAATCAGCAAAACCAACTGCATACGGTTTTCTGACTGTAGTTTCCCACCTACTTATGGCTCAAAGGTCTTTAATGATTTTGCTTTTCAAAATCTGCAGACCTAGTTTTTAATCGTTCTTAAGAAAATTAGATTGTTTGCTAGGTCAATTCAGGGTGGAACTTACATTTGTAAGATTGAAAACGGTGAATGATTCTCATGTAAGGATACAAACCTACCGAATACCTGATGCCGGTGAAGACATCACCATGAATATTCATACGTTATTCTTACCAGTCACAGGGTGTTGGGTGGTGGTCGAGGTTTGGGCGGGCCTTGCTAATGCGCATTTGGGGGGGTAATATAATACAGTATCGCCCATGTGTGTGGGTGTGGTGAAGAAATAATTTAGGGAGAAACGTGTGTGTGTGTGTGTGTGAAGGTCGCTCGTAGTACAGCACATCACGCTCTGTCAAGTCTTTGTGGGTGTGTCTTTTGCCGAGGAAAAGCTTGGCATTTTTTCCGCCATCTCATGAGAATATGACAGAACCACAGAGGGAATGAACCACCAAGACAATTTCAATAAAAAGTATTCTAAATTCTAATAAAAACAAGTTCTTGAGAGTCCATGTAACTGAATTCACCTAGGTTAGTTAGCCTTGTACTATACTGTTAGTGACAAAATAACATTTTCAGTATTAGAATAGTTCAGTTTGTTTATTCCCATTATTTAATGGTTATTATACCATGACCCCCCCCCATATTCCAAAACGTGCACGCTGATGTCAGCGTGCGAGTTGTAAATCGACTTATACTAATGGAAAAAGGTCCGGTCGCCCGGACTTTTTCCATTAGTATAAGTATTTTTTAAAACCCATTTAACATAGCGAGAAAGTGTGTAAAAAGCAATGGAGATCTTGCTTTCTCCGTTGCTTTTTTTTTTTAAACCTATCTCGCTATGATAAATGGCTTTAACATTGCGAGACAGCTTTAAAATAAGTAACAGAGACCTCTGTTGCTTATTTTAAAGCTGTCTCGCTATGTTAAACCCATTTAACATAGCGAAACAGTTTGTAAAAAGCAATGGAGATCTTGCTTTCTCTGTTGCTTTTTTCAAAACTGTCTCGCTATGTTAAATGGGTTTAACATAGCGAAACAGCTTTAAAATAAGATTCTCCGTTGCCTTTTTTAAAGCTGTCTCGCTATGTTAAACCCATTTAACATAGCAAAACAGTAAAAAGCAACGGAGATCTTGCTTTCTCCGTTGCTTTTGCCCACAGCTCTGATGTACTGTGTAGGCATACGCATGTGCAGTACATCAGAACTGCCGCAGTATACCAGACAGCTGCAGAAGGGCAGCAAGGAGGCATTATACAATGCCATTATTTAAGAAAAGTAATTATTTTTTTTCTTAAATAATGTCATTGTATAATAGCAATAACCCACTTCTGGGTGTGGGTAATGCTGGATTTACCCACGGTTGGCTTTGTTTGGCCACTCGGACTTCGCCCTCGTGACCAAACCACGCCAACCGTGGGTAAATCCAGCATTACCCACACCCAGGTGTGGGTTATTGCGATAATATTATACTATTTTCTTTGTGATATCAAACCAGTTTTGTTGTGAGACCGAACATCTTAAGGTACAAACTTAATTTGTTACCTACATGCTGATACTTTCCGTGTGATATCAAACCAGCTGCCAATTACATGACAGAATAGCTTAAACTGTTTTACTGCTTTAACCATCCTCGTTAATATTACCAATTTGCAACAAGACTGAACATCTAGTTATTTTACTGTTTTCACTTGCTTTAACGACATTCTGGAGTTATCTTTCCTGCACTCAGCTGAACATGGGACGCCCCAATTAGACATTCCCAGTTAAAACTGGCAATACTCAAAAATAAATACACACATGCCAGTCAATTGCATTTACAGAAGCAGAAAAAAATGCTTACACAAAAAAGGAACTCTCAGCATCACAAATTCCATGGACGAGTAAATAGTGAAAACATTCACGTGGAAACATACCCCAAACTCTAAAAAGGATATTCAGAAACTCTTTGTACAAGGCAATACTTAGACTGCAGAGAATGCTACTTAATCTACAAAGGCATAATCTTAGTGAAATACAGGCCAGGCAAGGAATTACAACTGTACACAACAGATATGCAGAGTACACCAAATTTACCACAGGAGTATGAAGAGCCTAGAACTAGCTATTATTTGAGGAAGAATGCAGATACCAATTACAGATGAAAAGGGAAATGATTTCAGAGGTATAGTGGTACTGACAGCTTAACACAGCTACTGAAACATGTTCAAAATCCTGCTGCACATTTATTATCTACTACTAACAAACACTGCAATGAAAGGATGGCACAAGCAGTAGTTGTCAATAAGAACTGAAATTCAACTTTAAGTTTTTGAACCCATGGACTGTGCGTATTTCAACAGTAAACAAATACTAAACTAAATAACATGCATAATCGTGAAAATGCAACATCAAATAAGTATATTTTAACAGCACAATTACAATCTGCAATTGTAAATATTTTCTGAAGCCAGCCTGGAAGATGGTTCCAAAGTGGAGGACCTTGTTAGCTAAAAGAATGAAAGTCAGGGGAGTCCAAGTTGTATAGCAGAAATGAAATAAGATTTTGTGAAGTGGAGCGAAGTAAATGGAAAGGGTGTAAATATGCAAAATCTATCTTGGGTAAGGTGGCCCAGGATTATAAAAAGAAAGATACACCATAAGGAATGCCTTGTATATAATTTGATATTTCACAGGAAGCCAATGCAAATAACACAAACCTGACAATGTTGTGATGTTTTGAAACACGAGATAGTAAGTGTGCAGTAGAATTTTGAACAAGTTGCAGTTGTGCAAGCTCAGAGTCATCCAGAAGTAAGGAGTTATGGCAATCTAAACATAAAGAAATCAAAGAATGAACCAGAGTAGGGATGTGACAGGGGAAATAAGATGTTTGATCAATTCTACAGATGAAAACATAATGACTCGACAACCGCTGTAATACAGTCCATTATGTCAGATGGTCAACAAGATCATGCACCTCATACACAAAACTCAGCTTGTTGCCATGGTACTCAATATCAGGAGACAGAACAGGAAGAGTTTCTCAAGGTAACATAGATAATCACTGCTACTGTTTTACAGGTATTTAGTTTAAGCCTATTACCAACAATCCAGTCATAGATAAATTTGAAGTCATAAGAAAAAGAGTTAAAGCAACTGAGTCCTGAGAAAATGACAGGTAGAGCTGTATGTCATCAGCATCGCAATGGTATTGCATACTTCTCAAACGAAGAATATCTCAGCAATAGATAGATGTAAACAGTAGTGAACAAACAATTCAGAGGGTAGGAGAAATAATTCACAGCAGACACAACTCTAAGTGCAACTTGTCAGTAAAGAAGCAAGCCATTTGAAGACAGCACCAGCAAGACCACAGTAATATTCTAGTCTATCTAAAAGAAAAGAGTGATCCACTATGTCAAATGTTGATAAGCAATCCAAAAAGAACATGACACAGTAGTTATGTT
Organism: Protopterus annectens; assembly: GCF_019279795.1. Taxonomy (NCBI): domain Eukaryota; kingdom Metazoa; phylum Chordata; order Ceratodontiformes; family Protopteridae; genus Protopterus; species Protopterus annectens. The sequence continues at coordinate 307,184,737 of NC_056727.1, forward strand.
GGTCTCACAACCAGGAGATCTTTAAGGACTCTAATAAAAGCTGTCTCAGTACAGTGATTTGCCCTGAAACCAGAATGGAACAGATCCAAGATGGCCTGATATGATAGAAATGACTTCAGTTGAAGGTAGACTACTTTCTCAAGACCCCTACCCAAAAAGGGGAAATTAGAAATTGAATGATAATTATCAAGGTCTCACATTTTTAAAGACTGGAGTCACCAATGCATCTCTCAAACATGTAGGAAACGCACCAAGCCTACGAGAAGTAGAAATAATCTCAAGAAATAATGGACCAATGACCTCAAGAGATGCCACCACAAAACAAGAGGGACAGTGCTCCAAAGAAGAGGTAGTACTACACATACTGCAATCATATTGTTCAGGTCATTGAGGTCAAAAATGACAAACTCTTCCCAGGGAGAGAGAATAAGGTCCTCTCTTTGACAAAAATAACTAATGAATAAGAAGGCATAGTCACACAGGCTCTAATAGAAAGAATTTTAGTAGAAAAACAGTGGGCAGCCAATTCACATTCTTAAACGCGAGACAATACCTGGTATCCAAATAATCAGGATTAGAAGAGTGGTCCACCATTTAAAAAACAAATCGCTGTGCAAGTTGAAACCTGAGGAACTTGTTTAGGAAATGGAAGTGACAATAAACGAAATTCAGGCTTGTTTTTCATTCAAGGAAGTAATAAGTTGTGTCCAAGGTAAACTGTCTAAGATAAAGAATGAGTGGCAGGATACATTTAATCACGTGTGAAAAGTAAAGTACAATGAAAGACCAGATCCAGTGGTTTGGCCAGGTATCTCAAATCGGGTACTGGTTTCCTTATTTCCCTATCTTCTATCTTAAATCCCTTTGGCAGATTTAAAGAATAGTTTTGGAAAACCAAATAACTTTTCTTTTTTTTCCAAACACCTTTATTGAATTATCACTTGTGACATAGGCAAAGTTACATTCATATAAAAGCAATCAAACTATATTAACATAATCAACTTATACTTCGCATATATTGCTATACATCATATAACCTAAGCAATATTACATAAATTATTCAATTCCTGTCTTTTTTTAAACAAGAAACATCTTTATTAAACCATCACTTACTACACAGGCAATCATACATTTATATAAATGAAAACAAACCACATTGACACAATCCCAGTTGCAAACATTATACATCATTTATAATCTACCCAATCTTTCCCACTCAAACATTATATATAGCTCATTTAAGTCCAGCCACATTTACACCTCACTCCTCCCTTGTATGCATTGTTCCCACGATTCCCATTTTATCCTATGTAGTTTGTTCCTACCCTTTTCTAAAGATCTCAATTCCAGTTGTGTTATCTCTGTTACTATATTCACTACTTCCAGTATAGTTGGTTTAGGTTTTGATTTCCATTTTCTAGTAAGTGCTTTTTTGGCACCCACTATTAGACACAGCAAGGCCTTAACATGTCTAGGCAATTCTTACTCTGTATCATAGCTCAGAAAAATCATCTCCCTCACCAGACTAATCTGCCCACCCAGTATCTCTGACAGTGCAACCTGCAGGGAATCCTTAAAGTCTGTCAAGTCAACATACTCCCAGAAAATATAGATTCATAGGTTCATAGATTAGTATTAAGCTAACTGCCCTTTTGAGCCATTTTAAACCTAGCTAATTATCCCTTCTGAGATTCAAACCCTGAACCTTGTGTTTGTAAGGCAAACACCTTAACCATTAGGTCACCCTCCTAATTGCTTGTTTTTTTCCCTTTCACGCCTCCAACATTTGCTGTCTGCCTGAGGAAAAAATCTCTGGAATCTACTTGGGGTATAAAAATACCTATGTAAACATGTCCAAGCAAAAATCCTAAATCTTCTAGATTTTGTTGCATATTTAGGATACATACATATATCCACCCATTGTTTCTTAGTGAATTACTTATCCAATCTCTCTTCCCAATCCTTTCTAACCACATCTAATTGATTCTTATAGTTATCATGCAATATTTTATACACTCTAGTAATTATGCCTTTTTTAATGGCAGCTTCTGTTTTAGATTCTATTAAAAACTCTACTTGTGCTGGTCTTTCATTTAGAAGTCCATTATTTTCTTCTCTTTGCCTATACTATGATATCAGTCCCTGGCAGGGAAAGGCAATCTCTAACCTGCAGTCCAAATAATTTATTGGCATCTTCCCATTCTATCCTCTTCCCCTCTCTAGTTATTTTCTCCCAATACCTTGGTTTTTTTGCCAGTTTTCTCCAGTAAATTTCAGCCCCATCTTGCTTATTGTCTGTATCCCTAATTGCAGTCATTCCTATTGGCAGAATCTCCTTTCTCCAGTCCCATGCTGGATTAGTTCTTATAATACTTTCTGCTACTTTATGGATATAATATTCTGTATGATTATTGTTATTCTCCTCAAAGGCCTGCATCCAACTTCCCAGTCTCTCCTTGTTTCTCGAGCTTCCTCAGTTTCATCATCATCCCTTTCCACTTTGAATTATAGTTTTCTGCTTGTGCTATGTATGGAAGTCTTAACTGTGTAGCTCTGAAATACCCCTTCAAATTGGGTTCAAACTTAAAATTCTAACTATATACAGAGCTCCTTCTTCCTCTCAATCTCCTCATATCTTTCTTATTCTTTGCTGAGTCATCCTCTCCATTTCAGTGTTTGGCTTTCCTTCATTCTCTGTCTTCATCAATGACCATTCCCTCTTGAGTGCTTCCCTAACACACTTACATTTTTTTTTACCACTGCCTGCCTTTCCCACTTTGTCTAACCTACTATCCACCACTTCATGTTTGGTCTTTCTTTTCATTTCTTAATGTTACCCTGTAAAAACTAAAAATATGTGCTTCATGAATGTAGTTACTATAAAATTGTTTTTAATTTTAGGTAAAATAACAAAATGGATCAAAACAGATCATGTTAGAAGAAATTATATATCACCAATGGAAATACATTTAATAGAAGTAACATGATGCAATATGTTTTTCACAGAGTTACATAACTAACTGTTTGCAAACCTACATAGAAATATAACACGTAAATCTTCAAACGTTTTCTAGAAGGCATGAAGGATGTTACTGTCTACGCTTATATTTTTATACAATTTCAACGCTATTTCACATTCTAAGAAAATGTTTGTCAGAATGAGTTATCTTTACTTTTCTTTCCTTATAATAATAATAATAATAAAATAAACTCACTTTGACATAATTTAGCTTAAAGTAATTATGAATGTTAACAACATACTGCGGTGGTGGTGCTGCAGTAGCGTTGTCGCCTCACAGTAAGATGTTGTCCTGTTCGATTCTCAGCTAGAGCGTCTTCTGTGTGGAGACATGCATGAATGGGCGTGCCTTCATTGAAGGTTGTGCGTCAGGGCTGGCAACTCGGCACGTAAAAATCCACTGCCAATCATTAACGGACCAAAGTTCCGCTGTGGCGACCCCTAACCGGGAAAAGCCGAAAGACACAACAACATACTAAGTTGCAGTAGCAAAGAAACTACTATCCACTCTTCCTATTTCCTTTTACTTTCATCTTCTCTTCTCAGTTATGCTTCTAATGCTGGTTTACTGTTCTAACAGGGAGATTCCATTTTGATTTTAATTCTGCTGTCACTCACCCTCACACCAATCAACTTCTCCCTTTTTCATGTAATCCCACCGTCTAACCTTTCTCCGCCCCTCTTCTTCCATTGCATAAATGTTTTCAAAACAGTAGCATTTAGTGGCTGATCCACTCCAGCTCTGCTCCTTTATTGACAGACCCTGCTTTCCTCACTAATCCTTTCATTTTGTAATGTCTCCCGTCACATTTATCTAGTGGTCTCCTAAATTTATATTACCTTATTCCACAGTTGCAAATATACACCAAAAATTATCAACATTGTCTCTTATGTTACGCAGACAACTTCCTTTCATGTAATAGAAAAATACTGCTACATACATTAATTCTCCATAGTCTTTATGTCTTGCCCTCCCTTTTTGCCCACGTCCTAGGTATACTTTCAATCCTACATTCCTTATCCTGCTGTGAGCTTCCATCTTTGTACCAGGATAATGTATTACTCATCTTTTCCCTCATTCTCTTGGTATACTGCTGCATTTCTCTTTATCTATCCTACTGCTTTATAAATAATGCAAAAAAGAAAGAAAGTCTGAACCACCAAGCTGCAAAACAAGTAGTTTAATAAAATGAACACAGAGTAAGCGCTTTCAGGAATACTGGCATAGCCATGGGGACACCCTGTGTGGCAATTCTTATGCCAATTTAGTCTTAGCATTTTGGGAAGATCAGGTTATGTTTAATACATCTCTTGAATGGAAAATTTGTTTAAAATATTACGTCTGTTTTGTGGATGACGTATTTTTGTTGTGGGGGGCACCCGTGATGAGTTATTTAAGTTCATTGCCTATTTGGAAACCACCACGGATATTTTAAGATTTAGTGTTGTGTGTTCTGACATTTCTGTAGCTTGTTTGGGCGTACGCATATTCAAAAGCAATGAGGGCTTAGTAGGGACTAATTTGTACAGGAAGGAGTGTTGGACCCTTCTGGTCCATGATAGTATGCACCCGAGACATTTGTTTAGCAACATAGCGAAAGGGCAATTTTATAGGATGTAAAGACTGTGTACAAATGAAGACAACTTTAAAGAGAGGTCATCTGAGTTGGCCCATGACCTTAGTAAAAGAGGTTACACAGGAGAGACAATACAGCGAGAATTTGTCAGAAGGAGAGGGTCAATAAGGAGAAACCTTGGTTTTCAAGGAGCAGCAATAACATACAGCCCTTGAGGATATCAGGTCAACAACCGTTATGTGTTAACAAAGTATAGCAACAACACAAGTGACATATGCAATATTATCAGACAAAACTGGGATATTTTGTTAACTGATGATAAAATTAAGAACATTGTAACTGATCAACCACTGTTTTGTTTCAAAAGGCGTAAGAATTTGAAAAACTTGTGTAATGATAGACATCAGATTATAAGGGTTAAGACTACATGGCAGGGTAACTTTCTGTGCAGGCACTGCAAGGCTTGCCAATACATAATACAGGATAATTTATCTGTACATCCTACGACCAAAAATGAGTATTTTTTGACACGTTATGCAGATTGTCACACAACAGATGTTATATATTTGGCTGAGTGTAAAGACTGCCACTCATTTTACGTAGGCAAGACTAAATGTAAATTAAAGAACATGATTTTACAGCATATGTCTGGCAATTAATGTAATGCTTTGTACCAACACATTAGTAGCAACAGCACACTCACCTTTGATTTCATGGTACTACAGAGAGTGAATGTTTCCAGGATAGGAGGGGATTTATGTAATTTAACTGAATACCATGAGTCTAAATGGATAGTTGAACTGTCAGCACACAGACCCCCAGGCATGAATGGTGTAATCCCAATAAAGCCCGCCTTAAAGATGAGGCAGATTCATTACTGAATTTCATTGTTGATTTGATATTTTAAATGTGATGTTTTATCGTGTTGTAATTTGTCTGAAGAAAGGTGTGTAACCTGAAAGCGCTTACTCTGTGTTCAATTTATTAAATTACAGGGGATGTACACTAGGTATATAAGTACTGGGCTTCCTCAAGCCTCTATCTCTCTACATAAAAGTTTTCTCTTTAAACTCTATTTTAAGAGACAAATACCTCAAAAACAACTTAAGATCTAGTACTACATCTCTAATATCACTATCCCTGGAAGGAATGTAAGTCAAACTCTTGACTAACTTCAGGTTTCGATTTACAGTTGCTGCTAGTTGTAAGACAGAACATGTGGTCTATCTTGCATACTGTGTCTCCTGTCATATGTTCTATGTGAGTAAGACGGATAGACGATTAAGAGACAGGGTACGTGAACACTTGTATCAAGTTAGGATGAAGTCCACGATAAATGCACTCTCTAAACACGTATTGGATACTGATGAGAACCATTGGTTTAAATTCATGGTCATGGAAGTGATCCATCCTAACTTACGAGGGGGAGACATTAGGAATGTAACTGAAACACATGACATTAGATGGATTGTGAAACTTAGGGTGGACCAGTACCCTGGATTGAATGATAAAGTATCCCTCAAACCCATTTTAAAATCCAGGGGACTGAGGACCTAAAAGTGTTGTGTTATAACATTAGTATATTCTTGTATATATATGTTTTATATACATATATATTTTTACATGTATTGCATAAACTTTTAATATATTTCTTATATATTTCATTATTTAAGATGTACATATATTTTGTTGCTTTAGATGTGTACATGATTAGTTATGGGTTTATCTCTTGTATGTTTTTTATATATGTTCATGCACTATGACATTTGTACAGTTTTTACAATGTATCTTTAAGAATTAATTGATTTTGGTTTCCCCTCCATTTTCAGTATAAATTGAGGTGACTCATAGTGAATTTTCATGGTCTGATGAAGCCCTATACGGGTGAAAGCGCTTGCTTGTTCATTCATGAATGAAAGCTTTTATACTTCTTTATTCGTGGTGGATGCCTATTTGGATATCGAGCTGTGTGTTGCTCCAGTATCCTGTTGCCTCATTGTTGTTACTACAAAACAAAAACTGGTCAGGGAGGCTGCCAAGAGACCTACAGCAACACTGAAGGACCTGCAGGAATTTCTGGCAAGTACTGGTTGTGTACTACATTTGACAACAATCTCCCGTATTCTCCATATGTCTGAGGTAGGGTTGCAAGAAGGAAGCTTTTACTTACACAAAAAAAAAATCCAGGCCCGGCTAAAATTTGCAAAACAATACATCAAGTCTCCTAAAAGCATGTGGAAAAATGTGTTATGGTTGATGAGACCAAGGCTGAACTTTTTGGCCACAACTCCAAAAGATACACTTGGTACAAAAACAGCACTTTGCATCAACAAAAGAACAATATCCCCACGGTGAAGCATGGTGGTGGCAGCATCATGCTTTGGGGTTGCTTTTCTTCAGCTTGAACAGGGGCTTTAGTCAAGGTGGAGGGAATAATGAACAGTTCCAAATACCAGTCACTTTTGGCCCAAAACCTTCAGGTGTCTGCTAGAAAGCTGAAGATGAGGAGAAATTTCACCTTTCAACACGACAATGACCACCAAGCATACATCCAAATCAACAAAATAATGGCTTCACCAGAAGAAAATTAAAGTTTTGGAATGACCAAGCCAGAACCCAGACCTAAATCCAACTGAAAATCTGTGGGGTGACCTGAAGAGGGCTGTGCACAAGAGATGCCCTCGCAATCTGACAGATTTGGAGTGCGTTTGCAAGGAAGAGTGGGCAAATACTGCCAAGTCAAGATGTGCCATGCTGATAGACTCCTTCCCAAGAAGAATGAATGTTGTGATTAAACCAAAAGGTGCTTCAACAAAGTATTAGTTTAAGGGTGTGCACACTTATGCAACCAGCTTATTGTACATCTTTTATTTTTTATATTTTTTTCCACAGATTTGCTTGTTTTTTCAATTGAATTGTACAGGTTATAGGACACATTAAAGCTGGGACAAGTTTTGAAATGAATTACTGTTGTCTCATTTTTTTAATATCACAAAAACCTGGCAATTTAACAGGGGTGTAAACTTTTTATATCCACTGTATATATAATTAGTAATTTTTGTGTAGATATATATATATATATATATACAATTATTACAAAGCTAATATCAACAAAGTTAAGTACAATATAGTTTTCTAAAATACTAAAAACAAAGTAATATGGAAGACAGAAAAATAACATTTGAGCAAGGTGTTGAGATATATATATATATATATATATATATATATATATATATATATATATATATATATATATATATATATATATATATATATATAGTAGATAGATATATATAGATGTGCCGTGGTGATATGGCGGTAGCGTTGTTACCTCACAGCAAGAGGTTCTCCTGTTTGATTCTCAGCTGGGCTTGGGAGTGCCTTCTGTGTGGAGTTTGCATGTCCTCCCCGCGGTTGGGTAGCGTTTGAAAGACATGCGTGCATAAATGGGCATGCCTTTGTTGAAGGTTGGGCGCCGAGCTGGCACCTCGGCGTTTCGTAAAAATCTACTGCCAATCATTAGCAGACCAGAGTTCTGCTGTGGCGACCCCTTACTGGGAAAAGCCGAAAGACAAACATATATATATATATATATATATATATATATATATATATATATATATATATATATATATATATATAGATATATATGGAAAACAGACCACAGTTGTAAAATGACAAGGTTCCCATGACGAGTCTGATATGTAAGGCTATGGAGCGCATCATCATGGGCCTAATTAACAAGGATATAGGGAATCTCCAAACTCTAGATCCCATGCAATTTGGGTTTGTGAAAGGTAGATCATGCCTCCTCAACCTGATTCACTTCTTTGAGTCAGTCACCAGAGCTGTGGATGAAGGTAAGGCAGTTCCATACAGCCTACCTCAATCTGGCCAAGGACTTTGATACCATTCCTCACTCAGGAATTATTGATAAACTCACCAAACTAGGCATCAACCCATATATCGTTAGGTGGGTTGCAAATTGGCTCACAGATAGAACCCACAGTGGGAAAGTAGCGGACTCAAAGTCAGACTGCCGACCAGTCACGACTGGAGTCCCACAGGGATTGGCCCTGGGTCCTCTCCTATTTGGCATCTACTTCTCAGAAGTCCAGCCCGGCAAGGAGAGAGACTGGCTGACCAAGTTCGCAGACTACTACAAGCTGGGAGCCATTATTAACTCCCCAAGTGATGCAGGCATCCTACACTGAGACCAATGACTGGTGTCAAAACCATGGCCTTAAGCTTCAAGCCAAAACAATACGTCATACCCTTTGGGAAAAACTCAGTTCCCACTAATTACCACATCAATGGGAGCCCACTGAACACTGAAGGCGTTATAAGAGTTCTGGGGACACAGGCTGACAGCAACCTCTTCTTCGACCACCACACTGCCATTGTGGTCAGAAAGTCCTTCTCATTACCAAGGGTTTTGCATCCAGGAAGAAAGAGGTCATAATTTCTCTGTACTCTTCCCTCATTAGACCAGTCAGAGTTTAATGCCCCATTTGGCATGTAACCTCACTAGACACCTGCAACAGCTGGAGGGGCCACAAAAGTACCTCACAAAGAGGATCCTAGGCCTTAAACACATGTCCTACATGGACATACTCAAAGTCCAGCTATTTTCTGTCTCATATCGTCTACTAAGTGGCAATCTTTGCTTGTCTTACAAAGCCATGTCTGACCCAGCTATGTTAGAAATGTTACAGCTAATGAAATGCTAGTCCCTCTGCACCACACGCTCCAGAGACCTCAACCTCAATACCACAATCAACAGAACATGCTGGAGGGACAGGTTCATAACCCAGAGAACTGCCTATGCTCTAGAATTGACTTCCCATCCATGTCAAGCAGAGCACCTCACTTGCCCTCTTCAAGAGAAATCATGATGAGTGGATGGGAAATAGAAAGTCCCCCCCCCCCCCGGGATCACACCAGTGGCTCTACTTGATAAAGGCACTGAGAACTAATGTCGGGCAGCACACTGTCAGGGTACTTCTGTGGGCTCGGCTTGTAAAGGCTCCAGGTCCATTAGCCTAGTACACACCTATGAACCTATGAGATCACTGTGGTCAAATCAGAGCCAAAGGAGGTAAAATAAATTTGGTAGGGGATGGAGGGAGGGAAAATTGAGGAGGATGAAGAAGACAACACAAATCATTATGGTAAGTACATAACGTTTGTATCAGATGGTGTCTCTTATTGTTCGTCCTCAACTGAAGAGACAAGAGTTCCTAGCTACTAAAAAACTTTATGTGGAATCATGGAAGGATATTCCCACAGGATGGCTGAATCAAAGGATACCCTAGACCTAGACTGCAATTCCATCTTCTAGTGAGATATAACAGTATGGACATTGGACTAGGTAGTTGCTGCACAAATGTTACCATTAAGTAACCTTGAAAAAAATGTGCTGTAGAAGTAGCAACAGCCCTACTAAAATGAGCCTTGGGACTGGCAGGCATTGTGAAACCCCCCCCCTTATATAAATAAGAAATGCAATCAGATAGCCATCTCGAGAGGGTCACTTCTGATACCTCTTTTCCCAACATGACTTAAGAAAAGGACACAGAGCTGGTCAGTCTTTCTCACAGATTTAGTATGGTGCAAGTAGAATCTGAGTTGTTAGTGGATGACCAGTAGGTTTAACACATATTCTACATTACTGAAAAAAATGTGGGAAGAAAACAGGGAGACTAATGGCCAGATTCAACATAAGTTTTAAAGCCACCATGGGAAGGAAACAGGTTATTTCTAAGTGAGATCCTGTTTTTGTGGAAGACATAGACAAGAAAATAAGAGATTTGCAAAAGGGGCCTTTAGTTTTGATATCCTTTGAGTGGAGGTAATGACCACCAGAAACAGCATCTTTCAAGGTAGATATTTAATGTCAACAGTAGCAGCAGGTTCAAAAGGAGGTCTCATTAATGCCTGGTGGAGAATGGTAATGGAACAGGGTCGCTTAAGGGAGGATGAAGGAGAAAGGTACCCCTTAAGAAGGCTTTAGATAACTTCATGGAAGCAAGGGGAGTCTGTTTCTCCCATTTGGAAATTTGAAATGGCAGCCATTTGAACTATGATGGTAGAATAACTAGCCCTGTCATGAAAAAGACCAGCCAAAAATCTCAAAATGGCAAAGAAAGGGGCAGAAAATGGACCTATAATCCCTGCTAGATGCAGACTCCTGTGTGTTACCTTCTTTGGATGACATTCTTTGTAACTTTGAACTTGTCGGTTTGCCAGCTATTCCCTACTGCAACATTGCCAACTTTTTTTTTTTTTTTTTAATGTAACACGGGCAATTAATTTGGAAGCAGACTCTGAACTTTTGATGAAACACTAAAATGTAAAGTTGCTTGCCACTAGCAACCTATTCATTAGTTACAGGTCTCTTTAATGTAGAATTATTAATGTGACTTTCACTTCTGCAGAGATTGTGCATATTGACTGGTATTGTTGGATTGTGATGACAGAAGTTTGAGTAGCTTTTTACGGTTGAAATGTTTTGAAATTAGTAGTTTTGTCATTATTGGTTCATACACTTTGTTTTATTGCTTATTGGAAAAATGTTCAAAACTACACATTTAAAACACATTCTACAAAGTGGTACTACATTATACATGGAATATAACTTAATACAATTGAGAAGGTAAGTAAAATAATGCATATTTTTATGCATGGCCATAAAAATGTGTGCAAGGAGCCTACGGGTTGAAAACAGCCCAAAAGTAAATGTAGTCCGCCATTGGCCAGATGTATTTTCTTTGAATGTGGGTTTCAACACAGTTTCAAAGAATGTGAGTTTCAAGGGCAGACAAGTTCACACTAAGTCTGTTTTCACTGCAAGACTGTATTGTTTGTTTAGCAACTGACTATCAGTGTTTGTGCTATAAAATTTGAAATAAAAGTTTTAAATTAAATCCAATTATCTGTAATCATTGTAGAAGTAAGGAAGAAAACAGCATGCACAATGACAGGTTTGAACAGTGCTTATGGCAACTGAGGAGAAATAGTCAAGTAATGGGACACCTGAGTGGCTGGGAGGTACTCATTACCCTGTCTAGGGCCCCATTTGACCATGATCCAGCTCTGGCAGGATGCCACCCTCTCCTCAAAACAAATCTCTTCTATTTACTTTTCATGTAGAAGGTTTCTGTGAAGATGTTACAATATGTACAAATTGTGACAAAAGTCTGGGACTGTCTACCTATCACAGAAACTGGAGAAACCATGTGGTCAACTTGAGGGCTGTTACATCCAGATGAGACATTACAGACGGGTGAGATAGGAAGGTCTGGAATGGGGTCCAGCACCCATGATGGGCAAATCAGATGATGCCAAAGATCGGAAAACAAGCCTGTTGAGGCCAAAAGGGGCAATGTGGATCATTTTCACCTTACTCCTCATTGCTTTCTGCAGGAAATTTGGTATAATATGAGTGGAAGATATCCATATAGAAGACTTGTGGGCCAAATGTGGACAACAGCATCCCTTGGGGACTACCCCTCTTTAGGCATTCAGGGCAAAGTAACTTTGCACTTGCTGTTGGAGGGAGTGCCAATCAGCTCACAGCAAGGCTGGTCCCAGCAGCTGAAAATTTGATTCACCACAATTGGATAGAGGGACCACTTGTGGGAAGAACAGACCTCCTCAATTTGTCTGCCAGCACACTGTCTTTCCCCAGGATGTATGTTTCTATCAGAAAGTGGCAGGAAGACATCACCCACTGCCAAACCTTCATTGCTTCTTGACACAATGGGTAAGTGTTTGTTCCCACTTGCTTACTTGGTGATGTAAGAAACAGCTGATATATCAAACAACTGATATACCTTCTGTCTGGATGGAGATCATACCCCTGGGGAGGGTGTCCTGAAAATCTTGCAAAGCCAGTAGGACTGCTCTCATCTCCAGGACACTGTGTAGATTGGCCTCTTTCAGGGACCACATGCCTTGCATAGCCTTTCCCATCACATCCCCCACCAAGTTAGGAAGTGTCTGTGGTCACTGTGGCTTGGGGAGATGGTAATTTAACAAGGTCAACCATTTGTTCTTAAAGTGAAATTCACCACCACTGAAGATGACTTCTGCAAATTTTAGTGAGGCAAACAGGAAAATGTCTATCAGATGAAATTGTACTGACCATTTAACCACCAAGGTTCACTGCAAAACTCTCATGTAAAATGTAGCCTGAGTGAGTAGAGTGATGGAGGCTGCCATTGACTCTAGTAGACATATGATGCACCTGGCAGAGGATTTCTGGCTGCCTTAAATTGGTATACAGATGGTCCATAATTTTGACTTTGCAGTGTTGATTGTGATCCCCAGAAAAGAGCAAAGCTGGAGCAAGGAGTCCCTGGATTTAAGAAAACAAATCTTCTGGTGGGAGTAGTTATGACCCAGTTGTCCATTTATAGGAATACCTGGAACACTTGCAGTCTAAGGTGAGGTGTGACCATTGCCATGTGGTTGGTGAGCCCAGGGAGCTGTGGTGATATGAAATGGTAGAACCCTGAACTGGAAATGATTGGCCCCCAGTGGAAGCAGAGAAGCCTTCTGTAGCATCTGTCTATCTTGATGTGATAGCACACATCCTGAAGATCTCTCAAGCACATCCAATCTTCCTTCTTAACAGCAGTAGGATGGACTGAAATGTGATCTAAAACTTTGTCTGTTTTACATACTGGTTTAAGTGACTTGAGGTCCAAGATGGCTCAAAGTTAACATTCTGCTTTGGTACCAAGAATCTTGAACAGATTCCTGATCCTTACTCGTCTGATGGAGGTCCCTGGATGACTCATTTGTCTAGTAGCTTTTTTATTTATTTTGCTGCATCCTTCAGTTGGGGGGAGGTTAGGACATCAGGAAGTCTTTTTAAACTGGGGATGAAAAAGAAATGAGATTGGGTAACCTCTGATTATGACAGTCAGTACCAACAAATCTTGGGTGATGGCTGTCCAGGCTAAAGGGTGCAAAGATGAGTACCCCCAAATGTCTCTAGAGTACGGCAGTCAGGCAACCCTTCAGGAGCAATAAAAGGGTCTGTCACAGATCTAAGCAACATTACATAAATTATTCACTTCCTGCCTTTTTTTTTTTTGTAACAAGAAACATCTTTATTAAACCATCACTTACTACATAGGCAATCATACATTTATACAAATGAAAACAAACCACACTGGCAATCCCAGCTGCAAGCATTTTACATCACAAACCATACTGATACACTCCCATTTGCAAACATTATACATCACTTATAATCCATCCAATCTTTTTCAGTCAAACATTACATGGCTCATTTAAGTGCTGAAGCCTTTTAAACCTCTTTCCTCCCTTGTATGTATTGTTCCCACAGTTCCCATTTTATCCTATGTAGTTTTTTCCTACCCTTTTCTAAAGATCTCAATTCCAGTTGTTTTATCTCTGTTACTACATTCAATACTTCCAGTATAGTTGGTTTAGATTTTGATCTCCATTTGCTAGTAATTGCTTTTTTTTGGCAGCCATCATTATTAGACACAGTAAGGCCTTACTTACCATGCCTAGGCAACTCCGATACTGTATCATAGCTCAGAAAAATCATCTCCCTTGTCACACCAATCTGCCCACCTAGCATCTGACAGTGCTTCCTGCAGGGAATCCTTAAAGTCCACCAATTTACCACACTCCCAGAAAATATGTTCCCAATTACCCCTTTCTTCCCTGTCACACCTCCAGCATTTGCTGTCTGCCTGAGGAAAAATTCTCTGGAGTCTACTTCGGATATAGAAATATCTATGCAAACATTTCCAGGCAAAAAATCCTAAATCTTCAAGATTTTGTTGCATATTTGGGAGACATACATATGGTACCACAATTTCTTGCCCCCCCTGTGGTTCCTGGAGAAGGTCTGTTGAGAGGTACAAAAGCATATTTCAATGAGACACAAAATCTTGCCTTCCTGTTCACTTCTAGACAGCATCTCTTTAACCTTCAGTCCAAACAGAGGGTACCCATCCTAGACAGCATTAATGAAGGGCATTTTAAAGTGTTCCATGAAGTCGCAGAGACGCATCCAGGTGTGCTGGCACACAGCTGCATTGATGCCTGAAACACTCAATCTGCCATCAGGCACATCAGAAATAAAACACACTGACATGTTCAATAGGGATCAGAGGGTAGCCAGTGGTGTTTCCACTAATTTTTTGTCTTTCCCATATAAGGAGACCAAAACAGATTTGGATAATTCCTTCATCTTCCTCTGAAAGCGAGTTACATGGGCTAAGTAGTTCAGCACACTCAGTGCAAAGGTAGTTGAAGTAAACACTTGTTTTCCAAATTTGTCTAATGCCCTAGACTCCTTGTTAGGGGGAAGGACAGTACAGCTCTTCTCAACAAAAGCTCTTTCCTGCTGGCTACTGCTACCTTCATGGAATTCACTGCAGGACCCTTGCTCCAAAAGGGCCTATCCTTTAGAGAGACTAATTTTATCTGGCTTATGAGGGAATGGCTCAACCACATTTGGTTTCTTCCAAGTCTGTCTAGAAATCAGGATGACCAGTTTGATGGCAGGACAGACTACCCAATTAGTAGATGTGCTAGCCTCAAAAGCCTTAAGGAATACTGACTCCTCTTGTGAGGGGACATTGGTGTACCATCTCCCCTTCTGTTTTAACTCTTGTATCTCCCCAAAGGAGAAATCTTCAAGGGGGAATCTGAAGGAACCCTCTACCCCATCAAAATTAGTATCTTTGGTGAGGAACTCCTGAGGGGAGGCCACGCGCCTTGTTTGTCACGCATGCTTACAGTTCACTTCCCCAGCAAGCTGCTCTTGGGAAGACACCAACGATGTGGAGTCCACAACCTGGCTTGCCTAAAGACTTTGAGGGACTGGTGTCCCTACATGACAGGAAGCCAGGACAGAGAACCTGAAGAAACCAGAAAGGCAGGGATGGTTCCCAGTAAGGAGAAGGTACTTCGTCCCTAGATTAGGAGAGGACTATTTTGAAGTCCTTGAATGCCAGTGCTGAAATAGGTCCCAACGCAGCCCCTGTAGAAGAAAACAATGGCAAGATCTGGCTTTAATCTGGAGTGGACACTGGAGCCAAGCTGTTTAGGGATGAAGTGCCAAGAAGGAGGAACATTTCTGAAAGCACTGGAGTCAACCCCCGACCCCCTCGGCACCAACCCATTGGCTTCAGGACCTTTCAAAATTACAGGTAGTCAGAATCACAGACATAGTTGGAGTTAAAGAAACCCAGTCTCCTGAATCTGACTCAGGCAGTTCTCTGTGCTCACTCAAATCCAAGGTGACTGAATCTGAAGACTGGTTGGAGAAGGAGTCACAATCATGGGAGAGGGAGGGACAACTCCCGAACCTCCGACAGCAGTTGGCATGTCTGCTTCAGACAGGCTCCTGGAGCACAGTACTAATCTCAAAAAAGAGGCAATAGAAGGAGGCCTAGAAACCTTTTGAAAAGATCTTGCCTGTAAAAAGGGAAATCATAGCTTAGGACTAATAGGTTCCAGAAAAAAATCTCGATTCGGGAAAAGGAGGATTTGGAGAACTAATTCTACTGGGCTCAGACATGAGGATGGATCTGATGGCTTGGGCTTTTTCTGAACCAGACACGTTGGATCAGGAGTTTGCTTCCTAGCCCCTTTCCCCTTATGCTTATTTTCACATTGCTTGTCTTTTTCATTCTCTTTGGTCGTCTCTATGCTTTTTTCTGAAATTTTCTTTATGTATGGGGAAGATGGAGATTAACAGGGATTACTTTCCCCTGCTGAGGCAGGGAGAAGCCACTTCAGGGCAAGTTAGGACTGCCTGTCAGATAATGCTCTGGATGCGAAAGCAGCACAAACCAAGTAAGTCTTCAAGCTGTGAGGCTCCTAGGCAATGCACACAAGCAGTGTGCATCTTGGGGAGGGATCTTATGCTCACAGGAGCACACTTCACAAAGCTGGATGTCTTGCCAGACATCCTGAAAACAACATTACGGCCACTACCACAACCAAATTCACAAAAATCCAAACAGAAAAGGCTAACACACCTGACAGCACAGAGAAGAAACACTACTGTCACGATACCAAAAAAGATAATCACCATGATAAACAATTTATTTTACATTTATTTTACATTTGTTGACCGGGCTAGTCCAACTGGATACATGTCCATTTAAAACAAGGATATAAAGTTAAGGATATAAAGTTAAGGACAGAAAAAAGCTCTAGATTAAAACTTTTTTTATAACAGGGAGGAGAAGGTCAACAGAACAGAGAAAAAAAATAAAGTCACTTATCTGACACCTAGTAGAAGAAACCCTTTACAAAACACTGAGCCAAGAGATCCAATTCTGTAGCTTTCAAACAGCAAATGAGATCTGACGTAATTCAGCAGACAGAGAGAGTTAGACAGAGAGAGTTATGGGTAAGGGAAGAAGCCTTGGATTCAAACGTCTCTAGAGTGGCCATTGTCGGATTCAAAGACCCATCAGTTGTAGATAGATATAAAAGACAAAATTGGATCTGCAGTTTTACTATAACTAACACGACCATGTTTATAAAATCAAAAAGACTCATTTGAACACTTTTGTTATAATCAGTGCATAATTTGTTAATACACTATGGCAAGTTGTGGGTAATTCATATTTTCAAAATGCTTTGCCTCAAACAGGTAAATATAATAATTACTCATTACGCTGCCATGGTGTACTGCTTTATAAAATGGTATAATTCAAAAAGCTTAGTCTTTTGTATATCATATCACTGTATAACTCGCACTTCATGTTTACCTCTGTGATGATGAGAGTCTGTAAGAACAGATTTATGACGTAATGACTGTTTACTTGCTCACGAATAACGTGACTATGCCAGATATACTCTAAGAATACAGCATGCGCCTCTGTTAGAGTGGCTGCAGTGTTATTTTTTTTCTAACAGACATTTAACATGCTGGGGGATGCTCTGCAGATTTAAAATACAAATAGCAGTTCTATAAGTGTTCAAAAATAGGAGATTGCTTTTGATTTAAATTGTAAACCTTGGATTTATTTTGCTTCTACAGCTATTAACAGTGGTGGTAATTTTCCTGTGTTTCTAAGTAGCTGCACTGATTTTTACATTCAGTGTGACTACTGGACTCATCAATGGTATAAACTCTGTTTTACCTTTTGATGATGCACTTTAACAGGAGATGAAATCCTTCCACTGTCCAATTAGCTCTATATATGCTCCTCCATTTCATTATTGCTAACTAAGCAGTAGCAATATTCAAATCTTAAAAATAGCTCAGCCATCCCATTCTCAGTCCAACAAAATACAGCCGCCTAAACTCATTATCAGTAAGAAGCTCTACTGCGCACACTCTATCAAAGTATCTTGTGCAGTAGCAGTACATCTGTTTCTCATTATCCTAGTGGTGTGTCTCAAACCTAGCTCAGGATGAGCATTGCTTCTAAGCAGAGATGTGTGGTTATTCCACACTGCCTTTGCACATTTAATTACATACCAAATTGTAATACTTCAGGAAGAATGTGCACAAAGTCTGAAGTAAAGCAAGAATGACTCTATGTTTGCATGTTCCACTGCTGAACACAGATTAACTGCTTGACACAGAGTTTTAAATAGGCAAAAAGTATGCAACTAAATTCACAGATTTATTGTTTGTAGTATGACAACTCAGCATTACATTTACACTGTTTTGGTGAGGACTTTGCAGTTATTCAAAAACAATTTTTTCCCGAACTTTACTGCAGCCCACCCCCGCTGCCTGCTGACCATCCACAGCCCCTCACCCAAGTGACTCATTTATTCCCCTTCAACAGATCAAGGGATGGATGAACAGAGATGTCATTAAAGCAACAATCAAGGGTTTTTCTTGTTAGTTTCCTACCACACCCACACATACACAGTGTGTATCCTCTAGGAGTACATGCAATAAGTATAGCATGGGACTGTCGCTCACTCCCTTCCTCCCACAACTATTTAAGCTCAAGACTGACCCCCAACTTCTAGAACGAGCACACAGCACATATTTTTACATTCTCCACTATAAAATCTGTGCACTTTGAGTACCCTGGAAAAATGCCATGCCCTTCCCTTAAGGGACGCAAGCAGTATAGCTCTCCAAGCCACAAACCAAAGTCAGGTCACCTGAGACATTGTCAAGTATTTATACCTTTATGCCAATGGATCTGGCAATTCCTGAATAAGTATGACGTTTATATAACAAAGACTGTACGGGAGGACACACAGAGGTCAGGCTCATCAAAATATTCAGTAGTATGTGCCTTTCCTACCATCAGTGTTTTACTAATTCCACTTAGTCTGCTGCTGTGAGACCAGTCTCTTGTACGGCTTTAGTAGTATTGCTACTCACTGAGTAAATAACAGTACAGGCTTCTGCAAACAGTTTACAATAAGAGGGCCAAATGTGTCTAATAGCAGCCAAGTACCCAATCCACCCTCCCTGCACCCTGCAGTTCATGCACAATTTTACAACAGTATCTGCCAACACAATTTCCTGTAAGTAACCCTCCACAAAATACTATTATGTCTTGTCATTTTTAAATACCTTTATTAAATTAGTCACTGTAACAGTAAATCATAACTTAAGACACAGGCACACACACAATAAAAAACAAACCATGTTAACAATGCACATTCATTAAACATTAAATATATATTTTCTTTCTTTTTAACAATCATTCCAACATAAATTCTTAACATTCCCTTAAACCTCATTCCTCTTGCTGAACATTATATATACTATTCAATACAGTTCAATACTTCATTAACACTTGTTTTACATTTTTTATTTCCATTTTCTAATAATTGCTTTTTTTTGGCAGCTGACAGCACTGAACTTATTAAGGACTTACCATCCCCGGAATTCAATAATGCCTACACTAAGTCTACACTGTTATGAGTGAACAGACAACACAGGCATAACTCACACCTTCCTCCTCCTAATTTTAGTTTTCCTACCGATTTTCTTGCAACTTTAAATACAGACAGGGATTCATAACGGTTACCACAAAATGTAGACTGCATGCACACTTAATGTAATCTGAGTGACCAAAAAGCACACAAAATATGGTAGGGATATTCTTGAATACATACTGTATTCACGTGGTGTAGGCTTTAATGAATCTGGCCCAGTGTCTATGGAATTCTTATCTTGTGCCCCTGCTGAAAAGAATCACGGTCTTTTTTCAGTAAATTTTCATCATTGCCCTAACCATGCTTCTGTACTCCCCAGTGTCACCATCACGGGTGAATGTTTTTCTTGATTTCTCTACATGCATATCCATACAATAAACCACTAAACTGATTCATCTCTATAAACAGCTTGGTGACAATGAAATTTATAACTGTAAGAAAACAATCACTAAACAAAACTATGTCAAAGCCTGTAATCAGACTACACTGCTGTCTGGCATACCACCTAATTTTTCTTTTAATTTTTATTTGTTCCTTTCCAGGAGTGAGTGGTTGCCCTGGTAGCATAGTCTTTTTAAGTGACTTGCTCAGAATCACATAGCTTGCAAGAGAAAAGTGAAGAAACCAAATCCAGGACTACTTGACGTAAGACCTTGTCACCTTAGCTCTTTGAGCTAAACTGTACCAAAGGTTTCCACAAGAAACTCCCTATAGCCTTTTACTTAGTTCATCTTATAACTAAAGCGATTGCATCCAGAAAAAAGAATGTTATTACCTCTCTGTACTCCCCCCTCATTAGGCCAATAATTGAATATAGCACCCCATTTGGTATGTACCTTTCAAAACACCTGCACCAACTGGAAAGGCCGTAGAAATACCTCACAAAGAGAATCCATGGCCTCCAACACCTGTCCTGTGCGGACAAGCTCAAATCACTATCACTCAACTCGGTATTGTACAGATTGCTCAGAGGTGATCTGTGTCTCGCATACAAGGCAATATTGGATCCTGTCCTCTTAGAGATTCTTCATACCTGTAAGCCTAACTCCTCACGCATTACCCACTCAAAAGGTCTAAATCTAATATGCGACATCAACAAAACCTGCTGGAGAAAAAAGTTTGTTTCCCAGAGGCTGCCCCATCTCTGGAACTGACTTCCCATACATGTCAGAGTACCTTGCTAACCCTCTTGAAGTGCAACCTTGATGAGTGGATGGGAAACCACAAATTGGTCCCAGGGGTTCCACCTGTGTCCCTCACTGACAGGGGCAACAGATGCTGACTGATGTTTCATTTTTGGGGATAACTCTTGGCTCGACTTGTGAGGGCCCCAGGGCCATTAGCCTAGTAACCGCCTATAATCTTATGGTACACTTTAGTAACTCCTCAAATGACAGTTATGATCTCAAAGAATGTTCCTCTACTGTGTAAACAAAAGGCTGTCATCTACCAAATCTGAGTGTTATCTATTCTCCACTTGACAGTATACTTGGTTCCTTCTTTTTAAAGTGGACTTATGCAGCACACCAGATTAAGCACTATGACTGAGTTAGCCTATGCTTTTGGAATGGATGCTTCCTAATTTCCTGGGCAAATTCTCTCTTCCATCTACTATTAAAATAGATTCATAGGAGACTATAAGGCTATCATGCTTAGCGGGACATTTCAAGGCTAGACATGTTATCGGTTTGTCGTCCAGCTAGGTGTTTAACTATTCTTGCCATCATTTTATTTATTTATTTATTTTTCATTTGTAAAAGGATTAATTCTTACGGTTGCATCTTCAGTGTATTAGGGACACTACTGTAAGGTATGGAGTTTAAGCACTAATTTTGTCCATTAGGAGGACAGGGGTAAATCTCCTATTTTCCATCCATTGTTCTAAATTATGTTTGAATGGGGACATGGATGAGCTTTGTTTAACGTGGATGGGAAGTCTGTTCCAGAGCAGTGGTATCGTCTGAGTCATGTACCTATCCCTCCTAACTTTTCTGTTTATGCTGCAGAAGAGGTTTAGGTCCCTGGACCAGGGGTTTCAAGTACAATTAGACATGATGTATGTGGATGTGGAGTAGGTCCATAACTGCTGGGTCTGAGTATGCCTTATAAGCCAGGCATAGGTCACCTCTTAGTACTCTATCTGAGACCAAGCAAGGTGACGGGGTTTTGAGGTGGGTCCAGGTAAGACAATGTTTACTAACCACAGAGTCGTATTTTCAACTTTCTCTGTTAAAAAGATGCATATGCTACTATAATAAGCTCCAACACATTCAAGTAGAGAAGGTGGTAGGAAATAATTTGATGCTTGCCAAAATGACGTGACTACAGTTTTAGCATAATCAGACAGTAGTGTTACAATGGAGTATTTCCTACACCTTCTGCTATTTATGTACAACAGGCTTTATTCTTAAACAGAATAACTGGATTTCAATGTACCCTACATATTAACCTTGTAAAAGCTTTTGCTAAAAGAAGTCAAGTAATGCCGAAATGCAAGTTGCTAACACTCAGTCTGCACAAAATAAATACCACAGGTTAATGAACAGCTGTAACAAGTTTCAGAAACAAGGTAAAAACAGACTTTGTGAAACACTGGCAAAATCATCTCCACAGAAACCTCTAAACGTATCTGGAATGCTGTAAATCACCTTGCAGAATGGGAAAAGATGCACACTAATATAATTTTAAGCCAATGTGAGCAGGTCATTACATCACTTGCATTTGTGGCCACAACATTCAAATATTTCTGCAACAAAGATGGTTCATAGTAGTGACTATGGTATTGCATCTCTTCAGAGAGCTAAGAACCATTTTGGCTTCACTGATATCTTCTCTTTTAAACCTGTTACAGTCATTTGATCAGTAGCTAAAACAAATTGCTAGTCATGGCAAAGCAATATCAGGTAGGTTACTTCCTAAAATCATTTAAGCCTGCACCACCTTTGTACAGGTCCCCTGTTTCTCTTTATATCAGCTGCCACTGCCACTATATGCAACATCTGGAAAAGGTACCATGATTCCTTCCCAAGAAGGGATCACAGAAGAATATGGAGTCCAACACACCATACTGATAAACATCTGAAGGTGCTAACAGGGCTGATCTTTAATAACTACACCAAGACCTTTGAAATGTTCTGTTAGAAATGGACTCCATGGGCAAATTCCAACAAACCTTTAATGGTTTAAGAGCTACCTGGCCTTGTGCACATTCAAGATAGCTGTTAACCAGAGTACATTCCAGTTAGATGCTGTTAGAGCTAAGTTTCCACAAGACTTGTGTTGTACGGTCTTCACTTTTTACCTTTACAACAAAAATGTTTTCTGCTTTCACAACACAAACTGCCAAGTTTTCTTAGGTGACACAGCCATTGCACACACTAACAATTTCTGTAATATAATCAACAGTTTATTTAGAGATTACTACTTGTTCACAACATCTTTATAAGGGACATGATTAACAAAAAAGGGCATGCTATTTGTGACTCATGAAACACCCTCATTGTAAGATATAAAGTCTTCCAATACAAGAAACACAAATATTTAACAAATTCAAACATATAGGAGTATAGGTCAACACCTCCCCTTAGCACTGGCAAATCGCATACACATAATCATGACAAAAAGTGTGCAGCAAGCTATAAAGAAACTACAACAAAACTCACCTCCTTAATAAAATAGGCCAAAATCATGGCTGGAAAAGATGTGGTGATTTCCAAATGGTGAATGAGAACCACCTTTCATTACATTTACAAGTATCTTCAAGGCTAACAATAAAACCTCCCACCTTAGATAGGAAGAGATTAGATAAAAATGGTGATGTATAACCAGTCTGCAGGAACATATGTCATTCCGGTAAAAGTTTGGAAGCTAGGAAGGAAAAAAGTGATAAAAGTCTGGAAGGACTTTTTTAACCATATTTTAACAGGTGGTGAAGCATCACTATCCTGAAACAAAACCGTGGTGGCAGTAATACTTAGATACTGTGCAGACCTATCAGATTACAGTTTCATATAGGCCCATTTCAAATTTAAACCACAATTATAAAGTATTTAGGTCTATAATAGCTAAAAGAATGGCAAAGGTGTTGCCTAAGTTGACAGATACGGATCAGTGTGGTTTTGTGGAGGGGAGGCAAACATTTGACAACATTAATAGACCAATGATAATCCAGAAGGAAGTAGAATAAAGAAAACGATGCTGTTTGTTGGTGGGTCTTGATGCAGAGTAAGCATTCGACAGAGTAAGCTGGGATTTTATGAGCAGGGCAGTGGAAGCATTTGCACTTTCTGATACACTAATAAGGATAATAGGAGGATATATGAGGGATTGGAATCAAAAATCAATGTGTGAGGGTACCTCTCTGAAAAGTTGTGTCAGGACAAATGAACCAGGCAGGAGTGTCCTTTTTCCTCCTTATTTAACATTTAAAACCATTAGCACAGAAAATAAGGACTCAGAAATCCAAGGATATAATTGGCATGGTATTCAAGAAAAGTTGGCTTTATTTGCAGTCGATATCATACTGAACCTGATGAAACCAGAAATAGACATCTCGGTATTGTGGAACAATCTGAGACAGTTCCTGTTTTTTTTTTTTTAGGATATAAAATTAATAAAGATAAAACAAAGGCTACTGCTATAATCTTCAGCAATACCTATATTTATAGAAACAAGATAAAATGAAGTACTTGGGAATTTGGGTTAAAAAGCACACTTATTGCAGCTAATGATACATGGGAAGAGACTAAACAAGAGAATACAAAAACTGAGAAACTGGAATCTCTTAGCTAGGGATAACAAGATACATACAGTAAAATGTTTTTAATTCCTTTAGTTTTATACATAGGTCAGGCATATTTTTATCAACCAGTGGAGAAGGTGAGGATTTTATCTGGGAGGGGAAGAGGGCAAGAGTTAAGTGGGATAAGCTGATCCTTCCAATAGAAGAACACAGTTAAAACTCATACACAGCACAAGCAGAAAGCTAAAATTCTAAGTGGAAAGGATTGATGATGAAGCAAGGGAAATTCAACAAATAAAGAAAGAGTGGGGGTTTGAATGCAGATCCTTAAGGAGAAGAACATTCATACATAATATTATATTCATGAAGTAGCAGAAAATATACTAAGAACTAAGTTAATATAGGAATGAAGAAAGGAGATTCTGCTGACAAGGATGACTGCAATTAGGAGTACAGAGAATATGAAAGAGGGGGCTGGAATTTACTGGAGGAGGCTGGCAAAAGAACCAAGGTATCGGGAACAAATAATTAGAGAGGCAAAGGTAACAGAATGGGAAGAGGTCAAGAAGACACTAAGACAGCAGGCCAGAGACTGCCTTCCCTAATAGGGACTGCTATCAACATGTAGGCAAAGAGAAGGGGATGAGGGAATCTTAAGTGAAAGATTTGCACTGGTTGAGGTTTTAGTTGAATTTAGAACAGAAGCTACTGTGTTAAAAGGGATAATTAATAGGGCATACAAAAACTGCTCAACAACTGCAGGAATTAATCAGAAGAGGTCAGAAAAATAGGGAGATAGAGATTAGATAAGCAATTCACAAACAAACAATAAGAGGAAATACATATATATGGTTCCCAGATATGCAACAAAATCTAGAAGATATAGGATTTTCGCCTGGAAGTGTTTACATAGGTACTTTTATACCCCAAACAGACTCCAGAGAATATTTACTCAGTTCAGGTAGATGGCAAATGTTAGAGATTTAATAAGAAATGGCCACCTGGGAGCATATGTTTTTGGAGTGTAATGAGTTAGCAAACTTTAAAAACTCCCTACAAAGTATTCTGTCAGGAATTCAGTACAAGCAAATGAGTGTAACTAAGGAAATGATTTTTTGAGCTGGGATTCAGGATCTGAATTGCCTATATATAGTAAGGCTTTGTTAAATTTAATTCTGGTGGCTGCCAAAAAAAGCAATTACTAGAAAATGGAATGGAAATCAAAGTCTAAACCAATCATACTTGAAGTAGTGAATATTGAGATATACAAGAGATAAAAGAACAGGAATCTATAGATAAGGATACAAGCAAAAAAAATGAAATTGCGGGAACAATAAATGTAGAAAAAATGTTTAGGAGGAGAAATGAGATTTTAGAGAAGGCAGGAAATGAATAATTTATGTAATTTTGTTTGTATAGAACAATGTACGTAAAATATTATGTCTGTAAATGTGAACTTGTTAATATAGTTTGATTACTTTTATATAAATATAAGTTTGCCTGTGTCAAAGTGATACTTCAATAAAGGTATGTAAAAAAGTCCTATCTTCTTAAACAAAACATGTAGAATTAGTGTAAAGCTTTTCTCAAAGGAACCAATACTACATCATACTGCAAAAAGCTGGACTGTTTTCTATTCCCACCAAAGACATTGCCCTTATTTCAAGAAAGGCACCAAAGAATTTTCATCACTATAAACTCTGCCACAATGTCTTAATGGCTCTTTAATATCATAGTTTGTTCTACTGGATACTGCACAACAGCATTCCCATCTCAGCACCCCAGCTCTGGGATATGCTGTTAGCAGACCTCAAAAGCATGCACACTGTTGCCACATTTACTGGAACAATGAACCACATGACACTATTTATGTTTACAGGGATGGTCTCTGACTGTGCCATGCAAGACCCCCTTTTCAGAAAAGGCCCAAGAAAAGAAGCTCCAAAAATCCACACATGGTAAAACAATTTAAACAATCATATAAAAGCTATGGCAAAGAAATATTTATTTAACAATTTATGCAGAATCACTATTATTAAAAGCAACAGAAGTCGAAAAGTATAATGTATTGATAATAATACAGGGAATAACACCCATAATGACTTGTACAGTGCATTAAATTAGCTGATGTGAAAATAGGTGAGGTTATCTTTATGGAGATATGTAGTGTTAATGTGGTATGAAACTGATGAGAAAGATTTATTGTAAGGGAGGTGGAAATTCACCCCGGGGATAACTCCAGTGGCTCTACTCGACAGAGGCACCGGGAACTAAGGTCAGGTGGCACGATGCCAGGGTAATCCTATGGATAGGCTTGCAAAGGCCCCAGGGCATTAGCCTAGTACACACCTATGAACCTAAGAATATAGGTGAGCAGTGGTAGGTTGAGAGAGCAAATGTGTGTTAACAGGAACTATTAAGAGAGCAGCAGATATATAGGGGAAGGAGTGAGTGATGATGAAAGGATGTATACAGGTACATACAAGTGGCAAGAATGAATTCAAGATAAGTCAATACAGCGAAAAATGTAAGAATATGAAGCAGTGTGTAGGCTTAAGAAAAAGACTGTAGAAATCTAAAATTAGTTCGGGGGAGGGGGCAGTGATACAGAAAATCCTTCAGTTAAGCTTTGACGTTATTGGAAGTTATCTGTCTAATGGCAATAGAAAGGAAGTTCCAGATCTTTGAAACATATGTAAATATAAGGAGTAATCAACAGGGTTATATTTACATATGTAAATATAAGGAGTAATCAACGGGTTATACAATTTATTGATAATAAAAAAAAATTGTATCCAAAGCATAATAAAAACAATTGTATCCAAAGCAGAGAGGTGTAGGAGAACACCACTGTAGCAATGAATTCTGATATGGGCATTGCTCATGGAAACTGATTAAGTTATGGGTAAGTTTTAGCTGGGAAAAGCTTAGGTAGTTAACAGTTTTATTTATTTTTTTGAGGTCTAACAATGGTAAAGCATTGAACTGGGCATCTTGGTAGGAAACTTAACAATGTTACTATAATAAAGCTCTTGTTTAATTTGTGATGCGTTCATTGCAAGAATAGGTTAAGCATACAGTAGGAGGTAGGATGTTATTGTGTCTATCAGTTTTTTACTGTAAGAAATTAAGATGCTCTGAAGAGAAATCCTAATTTTTTTTTTTTAACTATGCATGTCCTCCCTGCGGTCGAATGATGCTAAAGACATGCAGGTAGGTGCGAGCATGCAGGGTGTGATTTCGTTGAAGGTTGGGCGTCGGGCTGGCAACTTAGCACCATAAAAATCCACTGCCAATCATGAGCGGACCGGAGTTCCGCTGTGGCGACCCCTAACCTGGAAAAGCCGAAAGACTGGAGGGGATAGTACATCTTGTTAAGTACAGTGTTCTTGCAGCAGTACCATTACATGGCTTGATTTTATTTGTGCTCTTTTGACCAGGATAGTCCCACTAAGCCTATTTTCAGGACAGACTTTTGTTGGTATTCATACAGTGTGGGAAATTTGGTCAGGGAATCATATTGACTAAGGGAAATTTGGTCAGAGCACTGGGAAATTTCCATACTTTTTCTCAATAAATGATCTAGAAGCTTTTAAAACAATCTGAGCTACACCAAATGAGGCAGATGTGATCTTAGTTTAACATCTCCTCTGAAGGAAAACGCATGCAGGAGTGCACCACTCCCCTCTGCCCCATGCTATAGTGCAATGTCAGTGTTGAAGCTCAACCATCTGCTATGAGAATCAAACTCTCAGTCTTCTGATGTTCAAGCATTAAACGTGAGTATGCTAACTTGCTGAACCACTGACAAGATGCAGCTCACAAAGCACAGACTTACTAGAATAGTACTCGCCTACAAACTTCTGTGAATGCAAATAGCTAAATAGAAAAATGACATGCACCTCAAATTGGATCCTCCCAGTCAAAACCTGCACAGCAAGTTGTTAGTAGTTAAACTGTGTTATACATTTTCATTAGTGCATACAGAGCTGTAATCTGTACACTTCTCATTCTGTGTCTACGGGATGTGGGTGCTCTGTGTCTACGGGATGTGGGTGCTCTGTGTCTACGGGATGTGGGTGCTCATTATCTTTCACTTCTAAGTCATAACTGAGAAAAATGAATTTTTGCATTCAGTGCACCTACATGCAAATAAAGAGAGAAAGAAAAGAAATCTAAATCTATAACGAAAAGAACTAAAGAGTATGGTCTTACATAAACCTTGTTATCTCAGTTTTAGGATACTAGTTAGTTAGAATCTTAAAAACTGATGAGATTTTCAGTGCATTACTTCTACATAGTTTAATGCTGTCATTAAAATGTCTGGTTTCATTATAATTGCAGTGAAGCTTGTGTTAAGGCATTAAGACAAGGATAAACAATGCCTCAGTAATGAAAAGCTAGGTAACAAGAACTGGTAACTGGCTTGTACTGTAAAATCTGAACCATAAGCTGCACAGGCTAGAAAAGGATGAAGTTAAGGGACCATGTAAAGACTACAACTTAAAAGACACGATGTGATTAATGACCTAACATCAAGCTGCCTGCCCCATTTCCACATATGTCACTTAAAATGTTCAAAGGACAGGAAAATTGTGATTGCAAGCTTAACCAAATGAGATGTTTTGTTGCTAAAGGCAAAAGCAAACTTCACTGTCAACATTAAAATGTGGAAAGTATTCACTCTACCAAGCATTCATGTCAAGACTGCAGTGCAGGAACTCCATACTCTTGTTTACACACAGACCGGTCTCCTGAAGCTGATAGTGGACACCTGCAATAGACACTAGATTTTTTACAAGATAGCCCTTTATTTGCTTTAACCACACTTTCACAAGAATATGATTCAATTTGGATCAAACTGATTTTAATTAAGATACTTCAGTGGTTACTTTCTTTCTCTAGGGACCAAAGTCCTCAGGTGACTAGGGATATTACAGCACATATGGTACATGCCTCTTTACATTCAAATACTGCGCAGTTACTCACAAGTTACAGAAATTAAAGCAATGCTATTAATAAACAAAGAAACAAATGAAAGGCAATGAAACATACATACTTCTGTGGTTAAAGGTATACATTTAGCAAATATTTTAATTTATTAAACAAAGTTTTCAGTAAACAAAAGAAAGACAACTCATCTCTTGGGAATCTGTTCTACAAGTGTTGCTCTGCCAACAGCTTTTCTGTTAATTCTCTTCTAGGTTTCTTTATTTACCAGCATCCAATATACTCCAAAAAGGCAGTGAAAACCATTCATTCATTTTTAAGTAAGATCAGCTTGATTCACTGAGACAGTTTGCCACATCGAAATATTCCATCCACTACTGAGACTGCCTTGAGCCATCTGGCAAATGTAATCTTAAATCAGGGGTACCAAGTTTAATAAAAATATATCTGATTTACATGCAGTTCTAATACTGTATGCCAGGTAAACTACATTTATTAAGGCGTGTATGCTTGAATATCACAAATTAAAATCTGCCTGTTGGAGTGGTAGTACTTAACTAGTTTTTTGAACTGCTTTTTTTTAAATTCTGGCAATTATATTGGCAGTAGCTACACAACAGCTTCAATGCACCTTCTATTTAGCAATATTTTTCATCCGTATTATTACTGCTTGCATACATTTAACATTAGTTTTCTGTGCAAGCTTTACATGTGTGTGTAGAACTTTTTCACTGTAGTCTCGAAGTACAGGGCTTTACACACTTACAAATACCCAGTTAGCAAAAAAGGTAATATAATAAAAAAGATTCCCTCTCTACTATGTTTTAGCATAAACAAGACTTCACAGGATTTTGTCAGTGAAAGAATCTGATAAGGAGTCATTATTTATTTTTACAGCAGTCTTGAAGAAGAAGAAGAAAGGTGCATGATTACATCAGGTGCTATCTCATGGTTGACCAAGTGTCTTGTGAGTGACAAGATGATAACAAGGCACAGCTGAAGTAACTATTTGTGTGGTTTCTGCATCAACGTGTGTGCCTGGGGGTTGGGGAGGGGGAGCTACACAGAATAATCATATGTCAGATTCCCAGGAGGGACTGCCTCAAAAAATAATTTTGTTTATACAACATTTAATGTACTTTTGTACTGGTGTCTAATGATAAACTGCTTTGGCAATTCCTCCTTCACTGATTTCTAAGAAATCCCCCATTGTGTAGCACACGTTATTACCTTCTAGGACTGACTTCAATATCCGTTTCAGACAAAGAAAAATGAACATGCTTGAAAAAAAAGTTGCTTTACCTTTACGGGTTAGTGTGCTAAAAAGGAATAATGATACTGACCCTGTGCTCAGGTCTAATAGGTTAAAGCTAATTCACTGCTGAAAACTTCCTTTTGAACACACTGTCTATCTGCCTTACTTGCCTGCAGACAGTAATCAATAACATACATGGTGGATGTCACTACCTGCTTTTTTGTCTGTCTTACCCTCTCTCCCTCTCTCTCTGTAGGTTTTACTAAACTATCAAATAAATACTTAGATGGAAACTCTACTGCAAGTGACAAATATATACACCCGGGTCCAGAACAGCACAGATTTCAACCCATCAGTAGAGACATAAAATGAATACAGAATTAATAGCCACAATACATTTTGCTTTTTAGCAAAAAGTGAAAGGAACTGGTTGTTGAAATGGGCAACCATGCCGTAGACACCTTGAAAACAAAAAAGAAAAGGAATAGCAGAGGGGTATAACGGTGATGGTAAGGAAAAGAAAGCTAGAAGGACATGATGCAGAACAACTATATGAACAAATTACTGATTTAAAACAGTGTACAATGCGTTGGTTGCTGTGCTCCCCCGACTAAAGGTTTGGGAATTCTAATTCTGTACAACACAATAAGCATTTAAATGTGTCAAAGTACTTCAGAAGCAAGAAGAGACATTCTTTATAAAAGTACAGATATAGTGACTGCCCACCATACCTCTCAACCTCTTATAGCAAGAATCTGGACAGAGCATAAAATAATGGAGGGACAAAGGCACAAAATAGAGACAGATTTTAAATATTGCTCTTTTAAACTTAGAAAGTTGTTAGAATAACATGATTTGTGTTAGCAAGCAATTTTAAAGGGTATGAAGTCTGGAACTCAGATGTATGTCAATATTTAGTAACTTCTATCCTCACTCATTTGCCAGAAAACCAAACATTTTATGAGGAACCAACCAAAATATGTGGCAAAAATCTGGACAGATGAGAGATATGACTGCTACCACAAGTAAAATTACAAACCAGTTCCATGGGATCAGAAAATATACCTGTGTCGTCTATTATACAAACTCAAAGATAACCTAAATAAACCATTACCAATCATGTTAAACATTTCAGTACAGCCATAACCTATAACAGCATTACACCAAAGCAATTTAAGACCCCCTCAGTCTCGGCATAAAGAAGGCTGAGAGTTGGCATAATGATTAAGGTGTTTACCTCACAGACGAAAGGTACAGGATTTGCTTCTTACTTTTGTGGGAAATTACCTAGGCTTAAAATGGTCTGCATAGGCAGCTAACCTATTACCTATAAACCTAACTTTATCCAAATGACTAAGGAGACCTGCTTCTTTTGAATATATTGCCATTTTTTGAATAGGTAACAACAGCACATGATAAAGGTCTACTTTTCTTGACCTTGCTAAAACATCTAGCACTACTCTATGTAAAGAAATGCACAAATAAGAATTACTGAATGTCAATCCATATATAATTCAAAAAGTAAAACTATCTAAATACCAATACTCAAGTCATATGGAGAGATCACCTGTCTAATGATGCTCCACATGGGGTATACGTATTCTGCATTGGGTCAGCCCAGGTTGTAAGGTTTGGAGACAAAGCCAGAGAGGCAAGATTACGTTGGTTTGGACATGTGCTGAGGAGGGATGCAGAGTATATTGGGAAAAAGATGCTAAGGATGAAGCTGCCAGGTAACAGGAAAAGAGGAATGCCTAAGATAAGGTTTATGGATGTGGTGAGAGAGTATGTGCAGGTGGTGGTTGTGATAGAGCAAGATGCAGAGGACAGGAGGAAATGGAAACAGTTGATCTGCTGTGGCGACCCCCAATGGCAGCAGCTGAAAGAAGAAGAAGAAGAAGACTCTCCTCAGATTTAAAAGTGGGAATTATGCTGTGGATAACCAAATATGTTGATAAATACAAATAAGGTAGCATAATTTTATTTAATGATTTGTTAAGTAGGTAAGTGATCTTCTGGTCATGGAGCTTTTTCAGCCATGAACCAAATCTAAACCAACAATATAAATCAGTGGTAAAAAGAGAGGTCACACTGCTATACAAACATACTAATATACAATAAATAAACATTTTTATAATACTAAATTATGTTACTAGTAGTTAAAAACAATAGGTCAGATGAAAGATGACCTAAAGAATTTCAATAAAAGGTGCTGGAGTCCATCAAGATGATCTAAAAAATATACATCTGCATTTAATATCATTAAACAGATCATGTGACTTTGCAAAAAGGAGAAATTATGACTGCAAAATAAAAAGTCAAATCATAAAAAATGAAACTATTTTAGATGTATGGATAATGGCAATTTACACTTCGTTCAACGTGTCTGCATCAGAAAATCTGCAGCTCATCTATTTCTTTTTTTTAACCCATCTATTTAAAGAGTACAGTTGTGTACAATATTACCACAACAGTAGATGTCCTTCAATTCACTGTTGCAGTATTCTTTACTACAAGGATCCCGTACTAAGGGCAGCCCTACATCCGGCCAGTATACCAAAGTCTAAGGTTGTTATAGTAAAGCTGTACAACAAATGCATGTTCCCCACTCATGGCGGAGGGCAAAAAGGTGACATACAGATGTCCAAACTTCAGAAAGGAAGAGCCACAAGAGCAACAACAGTCCAAGGAAAAAAGGAACATGTACATCCCAAAAAGAAAAGGGAGAGAAAAGATAAAGGGGGAGCAGGGAGGGAACAAATACTGCATGAGCTAATAGAAGGACATCTACTGTTATGGTAAGATTTTACACAACTGTAATATATCCTTCCATATCACTGTTGCAGTATTCTTTATGTAACAGAGAGTACCAAAGCTGAAGAGGAAAGGTGGGAGTAAGAAGTCCCAGAAGAACCATGCATGATAACCCCGGAAAAGCCAGCCATTGCCCTGGAAACAACATCCAATTTGTAATACTTCATGAAAGTATGGACAGAGGACCACATCGAATCCTTGAGGATGGACATGGTATCCAGTCCCTTGAAAAAAGCACCAGAAGAAGCTACAGCTATGGTAGAATGAGCCTTAACAGAAGAATAGAAGCTTTTCCCATAAAAAGTGTAACAGAAAGAAATTGCCTTAGAGATCCAGAAAGAATTGTTTTATTTAGAAAAAGCCAAACCTAAAGCCGTGGGATGAAAAGAAACAAAAAGTTGCCCAGATTTACGAATGGCTTTAGTCTTATCCAAATAATATCTGAGTTGTCTATGCAAATCTATGGTGTGAAGAACCTTCACACTAGCAGACTGCGGAGGAGGGAAAAAGTGGGCAAATGAATGGACTGATTAAGAGACAACTCATTAACCGCTTTGGGCATAAAAGAAGGATTAGTACGAAGAGACACCATGTCCCTATGAAAAATTAAAAAAGGAGGAGCAGCCATAAGGGCCTGAAGCTCAGACACTCTTCCAGCAGAGGAATGGGCCAAAAGAAGAAAACCTTCCCAAGTATAAACAAGGAAGACACTGCAGGCTCAAAAGGAGACTAAGTCAATTTTTCAAGAAAAAAATTAAGGTCCCAGGAAGGAGGAATAAGCTTCTTGGGAGGCCTAATATGAAGTATGCCTAAGGAATTGTAAGACTCGAATCTAGAATCCAAAAGGGGGATTTCAAAGGTAGACAAGCAGAAAGAGCTGACAGGTAGGCTTTAACTGAAGAATATGCCAACCCAGCATTGAACAATTCAAAAAAATAAAACAGAAGCAAAGGAACTTCCACAGAAAATGGATCCAGGATATGAGCAAGGCACCAAACAGAAACTCTCTTCCATTTGGATAAATAAGATTTCCTGGTAGTGGGTTTCCTGGCCCTCTGCAGAACCCAAAGCACTACCTCAGAAAAAAAACTGTCTAAAAGGGATCAAATTCCTATCACCCACAGAGTCAGTTGAGTGGACAAGTGGGGATGGGTGAGAGACCCTTGTCTTGTGCAAGTAGGTCAACCCTGTGAGGTAATTTGTGATGACTGCCCTCGGCTAAGTGCAGTGAAAGAGGAAACCAATGCTATCTGAGTGAAAAGGGAGTTACCAACAAGATTGTGGGAGAATCTTGAACAGGACTCTCGGAATGAGAGGAAGTTGAGGGAAGGCATAAAAAAATCCTTGTCCAAGAGAAAGATAGGACACCCACATTCAAGCCAGAGGACATGGGACTCTGGTGCAAAAGAGAGGAAGCTGTCTGCTCAGAAGGGAAGCAAAAGGATCTACCCGAGGAGCACCCCCCACTGCTGGACAATGTCTAGATCGCATCTTTGTCAAGCATCCGCTCAGAATCTGTATTATGGACCTGCTCAAAGGGTCTGCCACTATCTTCTGATTTGAAGGAGTATAAACAACATGAAGAGTCACCTGAAACTGGACAGCCAGATCCCAAACCTGAAGAGCTAGTCCACACAAGAGGCAAGATCATGCCCTCACTTGCTTGTTGATGTACCACACCACTGTGGTATTATCTGTGAAGATTTTTAGGTGCTCTGGAAGGAAAAGAGAATGGAAGTACTGAAGGGCCAAAAGAAGAGCTCTCACCCCTTTTATGTTGATAAGGTCCTTCTTTTGGTAAAGAGACCACAGGGCCCTAAGCCCTCAGAGGGCTGAATAAAGCTCCCCACCCTAGCATCTGAGGCATCAGAAAAGAGTTCCTGAGCAGGGAATGGAGTCTGAAAAGGAAGACCTGTGTTGAGGGAGAGCTGACAAACCCATCACTGAAACTCTAGCTTGAGGCATAGAAGAAGAGTGATTGAAAAGTCAAAGGATGAGAATGTTGAAGCCAAACTGACTGTAGGAACCACTGTGGCTTTCTCACATGAAGCCTGGCAAGAAGAAGCATATGAATGGGAGAAGCCATAAATTCCAGACCCCCAGAAATTCCCTGGCTGTAACTAAGAGCAGAGGAAGAAGGGAGTGAAAGAAAGCAATCAAAAACAAACACCTTGGGAGGAGGCAGGGAAGCCAGTATAGGAATGGTCTGGAGCCTGCACCCGAGAAAAACATGATCCTGAGATGGAGTCAGAAAGGATTTTTGGAAATTCACTGTAAATCTTAGGCTTTGCAACAGATATTTGCAACAGATGAATAATATAGTGAAGATGCTGAAAGCAAAGTCTCTAGAGAGGAAGCCTAAATGAGTAGGTCATCTAGATAAGGACACATTTATATTCCCCTCATTCTGCAAAAAGCAATCCCAGACACAAGGCATTTACTGAAGACCCTTGGGGTAGTAGAGATGCCAAAGGCCAAAAAAGAGAAATGAAAATGCTTGGTATGATAATTCCTCTGAAATTTGGGAACAGGGGAAACAACATTTTGTTTCAATTCCTGCATAGCCTTACCCTTTTCTTGAAGAGACTTAAAACAGCTTAGAAGCTGCAGAACCAAAGAGATTTTTTATTGTCAAGAGGAGCATCCATCTGCTTGGCCTTAATATCATCAGGCAGAGCCTGAGGGCAAAGCCAGGAATACCTCCTTAATACAGAACCAAAGGCAGCAGCTCTAGAAGAGGCATCAGCTGCATCTTAACTACATTTAATGTAATGGCGAGCTATGTGAGACGACCGAAGCCTTCCCCACAGAATCAGGAAAAACAGAAACTGGAAAAGCCTGAGAGAGAAGGGCCAAAACATACTTGGTCATTTGGGTCAGTAATTTACAGCATTAAATGCCTGAGTAGTAGCAGCGTATATCTTCTTACCCAATCATTCAAAGGTTCTACTGTCCTTGTCAGAGGGAAGTAGTTTAGTATACGTTAAACGTTTGGAGGGCTTATTAGAAAAAACAGAAATAACAGAAGGGTCAGCAGAGGTACACTTCTAAAGAAATTTACAGTCATCAGGCACCTTATAAATCCTATCAGATTTTTTAGGAGCAGGGTGCTGGGAATCAGAAGCCTGAGAAGCTGCAAAAAAGTATCTAACAAAACAGCTGGAACAGAAGCAGTAGCAGAGAGCGTAGGAGACTCCATTTGAAGGCAGTCATAATACCTCTTCTGAACATCAGAAAACTCCATCTTATGGGAAACAGTATCCCTAAAGGAAATCTCTTCAAAATGAGAATTTGGAATAATAGAGTCCTCTTCCTTAGAACTACAGTCCAAAGGAGAGGGAATCTGGGAAGAATCAGCCAAAGATTCATTATGAGAATCTACTTCCTCATCAGAACAATCCTGCTTCCTAGGCCTCTTAAAGGGAATAGAAGACTAAGGGGGAGCAGGAACACAATCTCTCTTGGGGGGGGGGGGGCTTCAAAACCATAAGAGCATTAAACTGACCTTTTGTGAGCAGGGAATATATGGTTAGTCTTCTGCTTCTTTTTTAAAAGGATGTCAGTCAAACATTTTACGTGGTTCAGACCCCTGCTGAAACTCAGTAAGCAGAGTGGGAATCTTCTGCCTTACAAGAATCTATGGAACACATCCAGGCCCTTCGGATATAATCAGCCATGGTTCCCTTGAACATCTGACATGGACATCTGCAGAGCCTCTCAGGATGTGCGAGAAGCTGGGTCCATGCCAACCTCTTAATCGATCGCTGCAGAGAAATCTGACTGAATAACCAGATGATTCTCCAGGCTTTCAACAGTCTTGAGAGAGACATCCTGCAGAGGTGATACAGCAGAAGAATCTAACTTAACTTTCTTGGCATTTTTCTTCACAGATGGCTCAGGCCAAGACAAGTCTGCCATTGTACCCAGAGCCAACAATTTAAGATATTGGTTCTCTACGTAAATAACTAAAGTGGGGAGACAAATTGAACAAGACGTATGGTTGTGAGAAGCACATAAGCAAAACAAACACTGCTCATGAGGCTCCTTATGGGGAACTGTTCTCCCACACTGAAATTTCCCCTTTCTGGATGACATGTATTCCAACAACCATGAAATAAAAAAGATAAGAAAATTCCAACGGGGCACTCATCTGAAAACAGTTTGGCAACTAGCAGACAAAACAGCGTTCAGTCCAATGATCAGATATGACAGTAAGACTGGTGGTAAAGAAGTTCTGATGTTTAGATGTCTGTATGTTATCTTTATGCCCTACACCGTGAGTGGGGAGCTTATGTGTGACATATGACGTTCCTATAACAACTAACAACCTAAGGCTTTGGTATACTGGCTGGACATTGGGCTGCTCTTGGTACGGGATCCCTTTTGTAAAGAATACTGCAACAGTGACATGGAAGAACACTATGTCTAAACACTATAAGAAGGCCAATAAATCACTTTATATGTCATTTATATGACCCACTCCTGAATATAGTGCTGCATTTTGCAGCCTTTGAACAAGACACCATAAACAACGTGAAAATGTACAACTATTTACAAATCAAATCACAAATCTGAAAAACTTGAACTAATCTAAAAGGCTTCAGAAAGTAACTTAATATTCTGTTTGTTATACATTACTTGAAGGTGACTTCCTCCTGATCTATATGCCAATGTTTGATCCAGTTCTATTCAAAAGTCTATGCCTAGAATTGCACCACACGGGAGTAAGCTCCAAAATAGGAGAATCCCCTACCAAAAATAAATACCATTTATGGAAAAATGTGACAG
The DNA here is from genome assembly GCF_019279795.1 of Protopterus annectens. NCBI lineage: Eukaryota > Metazoa > Chordata > Ceratodontiformes > Protopteridae > Protopterus > Protopterus annectens. The sequence goes on from NC_056727.1 coordinate 307,222,806, forward strand.
ATACTGTACACTGCACAATTGGCGATGGCAGTCTGCTGTCTGTATATGCATCGCAGCACACATGATTACTTTGGGCGCAGTTGCTCACATCACCAGCTGGAATAAGAGTTGGGTTCATAACAAATGAATAATCTCATTGCTGGGATGCTAGAAAGAACACAGCGCAGCCTCATGACTGCACTTAGAGGACTAATGTTTGGTAGTTACAGAGGCAAAACAATACTAAACCCAAAATCAGAAAAAAGGCCAGCACCAAGGAAGGTTCAAAAGTAGTTTAATAAAACTGAAACTAGACCGGTTTCAGCAGCAAGGCTTTCATCAGTAGTATAGTCAGCAAAAAGCACTTAGTCATCATCTTATATAATGTTCTCTAAGGCATCTATATGACATCACTTCCTGATAAGTCAAAAATGCAAACAAGGCAAAAGTAATTGAAAAATACAATCAAGGCAAAAGTAATTGAAAAATACATAGTTCAGTAAACAAAAAAGTTTGCCTAAGTTGCATGCATATCTCCAGATTATAATGAAAAAATCCAGAGAGACACAGTATACTGGTATATCAATGATAATAAACAAACTTAATAAAAAACATACAATAAAGGGTAAATGCCCAAAAATAAACCCGAAACAACTAAAAATGTTTTTTATTTCCAACAAAACTGCTATTGGCAACTACAGGGTACGGCTATGGGTGCATCCTTTGCACCCATCTATGCTGATCTTTTTATGGGCTACATGGAAGATATGATTTTATATGACCCTTTGCACAACATATATCTACCTGAGATTGATATATGGAGAAGATACCTGGACGACTGTTGGCTTATATGGAAAGGAGGTGAGGAATACCTCCAGGAATTTATTCAACATTTGAATGGGAACATCTGGGGTATCGAATTCACTGTGGAATATAATAGGAGTGCAATCAGTTATTTGGATGTCAATTTAATTCGACAGGAGGATAACACTCTTAGAACGTCCGCACAGAAAATTCTCACAATATAATACCCTTCTACATGCTGATAGTTTTCATCCAAAACATATTATTCGAACATACCGAAATCACAGTTTGTGCGGATGAAAAGGATTTGTTCCTCAGTGGATGATCTTCAGAGTCATCAAATGGATCTAACCAAGAGATTTTTGTCCAGAGGTTATTCCACTGCATTATTGAGTCAGCAGTCCAATTTAGTAATGCTAAATCCAGGGATTCTCTTCTCCAATACAATACTAAAACTCATAATGAGGAATCAGATGTATGTAGATTTGTCACCACTTATGGCAGGAATAGTGCCAATTTAGTAAATATTATTAATACTCACTGGAATATATTGAATTCTCATCCACTGTTGGAAGATTATCTGGGAGAACGATGTTATTTTTCCTATAGGAAAGGCAAAACTTTAGGGAATCTATTTTCACACTATAAAAAAAACAGGGTTATGGATCACACTCCAACTCAAAGAACACTTACTGGAGATAAACTTTCAGGCATTTATCCATGTGGACATTGCAGTTTTTGTAACTATATTTTCAAAACTACTTCTTTCACTAGTAGGAACACTGGACAAATATACGACATACAGTTTTTGGTAACTGCAGTTCAGACTGGATTATTTATCTTGCCACATGTACATGTCATGCATTTTATATTGGCCAAACGTCTAGACAGTTTCGTGTCAGGATCTCTGAACACCTTGGTGACATTAGAAACAGAAGATTAACTAATGCACTATATAGACATGTTATCAAACATCCCACTGCCAAATTTACATTCACCATCATTGATCATATCATAGGAATCAATCTTTTAAAACAGGTTGGCATGATATCCTAAATACCAAAGAAAAAGGTGGATCATTAAACTTGGGGGCTTTTCCTCCTGGATTAAATGATAAATTATAATTTGTAATTAACCATCACTTGCATTACGATATGTACTTATTTCTTATCAGGTTACATTGCTTAGGTTTTTGCATTTCAGCTCATTTTAGGATACTGTGGCTGGTATTCAACAACAGAATTCTTATAACTTGACGTTTGTTTCGGTTTATTTTTGGGCATTTACCCTTTATTGTATGTTTTTATTAAGTTTGTTTATTATCATTGATATACCAGTATACTGTGTCTCTTTGGTTTTTTCATTATAATCTGGAGATATGCATGCAACTTAGGCAAACTTTTTGTTTACTGAACTATGTATTTTTCAATTACTTTTGCCTTGATTGTATTTTTCAATTACTTTTGCCTTGTTTGCATTTTTGACTTATCAGGAAGTGATGTCATATAGATGCCTTAGAGAACATTATATAAGATGATGACTAAGTGCTTTTTGCTGACTATACTACTGATGAAAGCCTTGCTGCTGAAACCGGTCTAGTTTCAGTTTTATTAAACTACTTTTGAACCTTCCTTGGTGCTGGCCTTTTTTCTGATTTTGGGTCTAACAAGTGCTCTTGCCGTGCACCAGCCTAACTTGCTAGCTCCTATACACTGCAAAACAATACTAAAAAAGAAAAAAAATATATATATATATATATACATATATGTATATATATATATATATATATATATATATGTATTTATGGGCATTAATTATAAACAATTTTTGTTTATGAGGAAAAGCTTCTACATAATATTAGAAGATCCATGACCCCCATTCACCCAAGCCCCACTGCCTGTTAAGCTTCTGCTCTCCAACAGGGCTCTGTTAGTGGAGCAGTAGCACAAGCTGGGTGAAAATCAGTGGTGCTCCCATCCTCCCTGATGTACAAGGCACCCAAGCTGTGGCTACTACTGCTACAACTACTATTAAAGTAGAAAATATAAGCATGGAATCACAACATTCAAGTTTCTTAAAGGTCAGTAAGTTTGACAATCAGACCTATGACTTTAAACAAAAATGCAACATATGAAGAATGAACAATTCGAGCTGTTAATATAATTTGTCCTCTGATTATCCATTATATCCAGGCCAGAGCTGAAGGGAAGCCAAACCTTATTCTGGCAGTCAGTCATTTCAAGGCAGAGAGACTATTTTTGGATGGGACACCAGTCCTTTTCAAGATGTGTACAAACACTATTTTTTTTCCCACCTTTATTGAATTATCACTTGTGACACAGGCAAATTTACATTTATATAAACACAATCAAACTGTATTAAGTTCACATTTACAAACATTATACTTCACATATACTGCAAAATATCATATAAGCAACATTACATAATTTATTCAATTCCCATCTTTTTTTTTTTTTGGAAACAAGAAACATCTTTACAAAACTGGCAATCACACATTCATATAAATTTATTTATTTTATTAATTTATTTTATTTTACATTTGTTTTCCGGGGAGGTCTGACTGGACAGATATGTCTGTTTTCAGTGGAGGCCCGGGGAGAAAAGCTCCAGAAACAATTACTACCATACTATACATAAGATATTTACATGAGCATTGTGGTTTACATACACAGTACTAAAATATAGCAGATAACATATAACTGCATAAGATATTTACATTAGCATAGTGGTTTAGACATACAGTTAAAAGTATAGCAGGTAGTAACGTGACTGTTGTTCATACAGTATGTTTAGTTTAGTAGAGATAATGTTGACGATGTAATAAAGATAAGAGAAGAAAGAAAAAACTAAAAATTGACATTTGAAGGGAAAGCTATTTAACTTAGTCTAGGGGAGAGTTAGAGGGTATAGATGGGACAGCGGGGAATAAGTGTCAGTGTGTTGGTAAGTAATGTGCATCTGTGGGAGTTTTAAATAAGAGGTTAGACAGTGGGTAGGGGAAAGGTGTTAAAATAAGTCAGCCAGGTGCTAGGCAGTTACATGTCCATGAATTGTTTAGGTGGGAAATAAGCTGTTTTTTTAACATGGTTTTGTTAGGTGGTAGCCTGATTTGTAGTTCATAGGTTGGTACTAGGCTATCTGCCCGAAGGCATTTATAAGCCTAGCCAGAATGTGTTGGCTTTTGCCGCCCCCTTAGATTAGTTCCCTGTGCCTCTGTCCAGCACAGCCACTGAAGTGATCCCAAAGGTAAACTTTCTGTTTCCCATCCACTCATCAAGGTTTATTTTGAAGAGTGTTAGCGAGGAGCTCTGCCTAATTTAGATTGGGATCTTGTTCCAAAGCATGGGAAGTCTCTGGGACAGAAATCTATCCCTCCAGCATGTCCTATTTATTGTTGTGGTGAGGTTTAGATCCCTGGAGCGTGTGGTCTGTGGGGATATGGTTTTCTTTAGGTGGAGTATGTCCATCAATTTTGGGTTGGACATGGCCTTGTATGTCAGGCAGAGATCACCTCTGAGTAGGCGGTATGCAACTGAGTACAGATGTAGTTTCTTCAGTCGAGCTGCATAGGGCATCTGTTTGAGGACAGTGATCCTCTTGGTGAGGTACTTCTGTGGTCTTTCCAGCTGTTGCAGGTGTCTTGTAAGGTACATCCCAAATGGGGAGTTGTACTCTATGATGGATCTGATGAGTGATGAGTGATGAGTAGAGGGGCACAATGACCTCTTTTGATCTGGATGCAAACCCTTTTGTGATTAGGTGGGCCAAGTAGAAGGATTTTCTAACCACTATGGCAATGTGATTATCAAAGGTGAGATTACTATCTACTTGGGTCCCCAGATCTCTTATTACGTCTTCCGTATTTAGGGGACTACCACCTGTGTGGTAGTTTGTGGGTACTTTGTTTTTTCCAAAGGGGATGACTATGCACTTTTTGGCATTTAGCTTGAGGCCATGATTTTGACACCAGGTGGTAGAGAGTTCCAAGTCTTGGCAATGTTGCTATAATACATGGAGTCACCAGAGCTGTAATGGCTTTTAGAGATTGCAATTAGTGCCTTGTTAGTGGATTTCGGTTGTCGGTTACTGGAATAGAGGGTGATCAGGTTTTGTAAGCCTGGAGTTTTGTTAGGTTGGTACAGTATTTGGTGAGCAAGAAGAAGTTGGTTTAGAGCCAAGGTGTTAGGGCGTTCCAGTCAGGAAAACTGTTTTAGGGCTTGACAGTGGTGGGAGCGGTAGGAGGAGTTTGTGGTGAATTTTGCTGTCTTGATGTAGCATACTGATAGCTTGTTTAAATCACTCTTGTTAAGATTAATTAGGACAAGAGTGATACAGTAAAGTAGAAAGAAGATGGGTATGAGCGAGAGTAACTTTACTGTTGCTGGTTAGGAAGTTTTTACATCTGTAAAGAGTACCTAGTTTTTTGTTGACTTTGGTTATTGCAAGAGCTATGTGTTTGTCAAATTTCATATTATTGTCAATAATGACCCCTAGTAATTTGATTTGTGTAACGCGGAGGTAGGAGTATTATCTGATGCAGAAATAAATGAAAACAAAAACAATCCACACCAACACAATCCTCGTTGCAAGCATTTTACATCACAAACCATACTGGCACACTCCCAGTTGCAAACTGGGATTATGATTATGGTGATTATGTTATCGAAAAGGCTTTCCATCGACCCTTAAAAAGCAAACTGCCATTTCAGCGAACAGCTAAAAAAAATCACTTTAACATTGTAGTGAGTTTGCCCTTTTCCCCACTGTAATGCAATCTCGGAGTTGGTATATTTAGTTAGGGGTGTGTGGGCGGCACAGCAATGTTTGAAGTGATGTGTCGTTTTTCATAAGGCAAGTGATTTTTTTCCCTTGGAGAAAAATCGCTGATGTGGCCACTCACTTATTTGGCAGTTCACTTTTTACGGGTCGATGAAAAGGCATTCGAAGGGAAGCCTTTTCGATAACATAATATAGACCCATTGCAAACATTATACATCACTTATAATCTACCCAATAATTTTCAGTCAAACATTATATAGCTCGTTTATGTCCTGCCTTCTTTTAAACCTCATTCCTCCCCTGAAGTATCATTCCCCAATTCCCATTTTTTCCTATGAGTCTGCTCCTACCCTTGTCTAAAATCTCAGATCTAGTTGTTTTATCTCTGTTAGTATACTCACTGCTTCTAGCATAGTTGGTTTAGATTTTGATTTCCATTTTCTAATCACTCCTTTTTTGGCAGCCATAATAATTAGACACAATAAGGCCTTACCATGTCTAGGCAATTCTGATTCTGTATCATAGCTCAGAAAAATCATCTCCCTTGTCACACCAATCTCCCCATCCAGCATCTCGGGCAGTGCATCCTGCAGGGAAACTTTAAAGTCTGCCAACTCACCGCATTCCCAGAACACATGTTCCCAATTACCTCTTTCTTCCTTGTCACACCTCCAACATTTGCTGTCTATTTGAGGAAAAATTCTCTGGAGTCTGTTTCGGGTATAAAAATATCTACATAAACATTTCCAAGCAAAACTCCTAAATCTTCCAGATTGTATATTTAGGAGACATACATACATCTTCTCATTGTTTCTTTGTAAATTGCTTATCCAATCTTTCTTCCCAATCCTTAATAACCACCACTGTTTGATTCTTATAGTTATCATGCAATATTTTATATGCTCTAGTAATTATTACTTTTTAATGGCAGTTTCTATTCTAGGTTCTACTAAAAACTCTACCAGTGCTGGTCTTTTATTTAAGACCCCCTATTTCTTTCTCTTTGCCTATATTCTGATACCAAGCCTTGATAGGGAAGGCAATCTCTAACCTGCAGTCCAAATAAATTCTTAGAGTCTTCCCATTCTACCATCTTTCCCTTACTAGTTATTTGCTCTCAATACCTTGGTTCCTTTGCCAGTTTTCTCCAAGAAATTCCAGCTGCCTCTTGCCTATTGTCTATATCCCTAATTGCAGTCATCCATATTGGCAGAAAATCCTTTCTCCAATCCCATGTTGGTTTAATTCTTAGGATACTTCCTGCTAAAAATGCACTCACTCGAAGCACTCTTTAAAATGGAGAACATCAACATTTGTGCTGTAACACAGACCTGGTTCAAGGCAGCAGAAGGCACCCCTACACTACCAGGCTATAACTCATTCCACACCTTTCAGCCCCAGAACTGGGACTGAAGGTCCAAAGGAGATGGTGTTTCCATATTCATAAAGGATGCACACACCTCCAGATTGGTAGCCCAACATAACGCATCAGAGATACTTCAGGTGCAGCTAACATTGGGTAAGACAGCAATTCAGGTTGTAGCCTGCTATAGGTCCCCAACCATGTCCCAAGACTCACACTCCATGTTCCTAAGCACCCTGGAGAATATTACAATCCAACCTAACACTCACATACTAGGCGACTTCAACTACCCCACCATTAACTGGGAAAACTTCTCATGTACCAATGCCCTGGACCAGCTCGTTCTTACCCCCACTAGAGGTAGCAACATTCTTGACCTGGTCATTACTAACATGGGCAACTGTTGCTCTACACCAATTGTCAACTTCTCCCTGGTTAGATCCGACCACAAACTAATCACCTTGGAAATGCACATCACTCCCACCCCTCCCCTGCAAAGGTAACCATCATGAAAAACTTCTCCAAAGATAACTTTGGGCTCCTAAAAACAGAGGTGGCTAACTTCATGGCACCCACGCAAATGGAGAATAACTGCATGACTGCCGAATCATACATCAATGACTGTACAAACACATACACAAATGCATGGATCTCTCCATACCCAACAGAACCAAGATGCTCTCCTCCAAAAAAAGGAAGCCAATCTGGTGGTCCACTGCCATAAACAAACTTTACAACAGAAGGAGGAATAAGGTGAAGTCCCAAGACTGGAAAAACCCCCTTATCAACCTCAACAAAAAGTTGAGATCCTCATCAAATCTTCTAAAGCTAGCAATGAAAACAGAATTGCAGCAGATAGTAAAGACAACCACAAGGCCTTCTATAGTTATGTACAGAATCTCCACTGCAATAGACAGATTTGCTCTGAGCTACTGCTATAATGGTACCTCCTATACCGACCCAACAGATACTGCCAATATACTGGCCGAATGATTCGGTGCCAACTTTACCCCCCCCCCCCAAAAAGGACCAATCACAATACCAGTAGATTGCCAGGCACCCAGTATTACTACTGCACAGGTTAAAACAGCACTGTCCAAGGCCAAGAATACAGCTTCTATGGGACGTGACAATATCCCTGGCTGTGTTCTACATGAACTACAGAGTGAACTGGCACCTAACCTGTGTGCCCTGTTCAATCACAGCCTCACCTCAGGCTTTGTCCCTACTGAATGGTACACTGCTACAGTCATCCCTCTCCACAAAGGAAGAGCAACTACAGACCCTGGGAACTATCATCCCATTAGCCTGACAAGTCTGATATGCAAAGCTATGGAACACATCATCATGGACCTAATAAACAAGGATATAGGGAATCTCCAAACTCTGAAAACCACACAGTTTGGTTTTGTGAAGTGCAGATCATGCCTGCTTAACTTGGTTGGCTTCTTTGAGTCAGTCAGCAGAACTGTGGATCATACAGCCTACCTTGATCTGGCCAAGGCCTTTGATACCATTCCCCACTCAAGAAACATTGAAAAATTCACTAAGCAAGGCATCAACCCCTATATAACTAGGTGGGTTGCAAACTGGCTCACAGATAGAACCCACAGTGTGAAAGTAGCTGACTCCAAGTCAGACTGCTGACTAGTCATGAGTTGAGTCCCACAGGGTTCGGTCCTGGGTCCTCTCCTGTTTGGTATCTACTTCTCTGAAGACCAGGCCAACACGAACGGACTCTGGCTGACAAAGTTCACAGACTATTGTAAGTTGGGAACTATTATTAACTCCCCAAGTGATGTTGACATCCTACAGAATGGCTTCACTGAGACCGACTGGTATCAGAACCATGGTCTTAAGCTCAATGCCAAAAAATGTGTCGTCATCCCAAAAATCTGGTTCCCATAAATTACCCCACTGATGGTAGTCCACTGAACAAAGAAGGTGTTATAAGAGATCTGGGAACACATGGCTCATCTCATTATTAAAGGTTTTGCATCCAGGAAGAAAGAGGTCATTTTCTCCCTCTACTACTCCCTCATTAGGCCAATCATTGAGTACAATGCCCCTTTTGGTATGTACCTCACTAGACACCTGGAACAACTGGAGAGGCCGCAAAAGTACTTCACAAAGAGGATCCTAGGTCTTGAACACTTGTCCTATATGGACAGACAAAAAACTCCAACTATTCTCTGTCTCATATCACCTTCTTAGAGGTGATCGCTGCTTGACTTACAAAGCCATGTCTGACCCAGCTCTTAGAAATGCTACATCTAAAGAAATCCCAATCCCTCTGCACCACATGCTCCAGAGACCTCAACCTCATTACCACAATCAACAGAACGTACAGGAGAGACATGTTCATAACCCAGAGACGACTCATATTATGGAACAGACTTCCAATACATGTCAGGCAGAGCACCTTGCTGACCCTCTTCAAGAGAAATCTTGATGACTGGATAGGAAACAGAAAATTCACCCCGGGGATAACTCCAGTGGCTCTACTCAGCAGAGGCACTGGGAACTAAGTTCGGGTGGCATGGTGCCAGGTTAATCCAAAGGCTAGGCTTCTAAAGGCCCTAGGGCCATTAGCCTAGTACACACCAATGAACCTATGAACTTTATAGCTATAATATTCTGTATGAATACTGTTATTCTCCTTAAAAGACTGCAACCAAAATCCTATTCTCTCCTTGTTGCTTGAGCTTCCCTCCAGTTTCAACAACCCTTTCCGCTTTGAATTATAGTTTTCTGCTTGTGCTATGTAAGGTAGCCTTAACTGTGCAGCTCTGAAATACCCCTTCAAATCGGGTAATCCCAAATCCACCCTGTTCTACTGGAAGAATCAGCTTATCCCACTTGACTCTTGCTGTCCTCCCCTCCCAGATAAAGTCCTTCAGCTCTTTATTGACTGCTATCCACAACTTCTCCTCTAGTTGATAAAAATATGCCTGACCTGTGTATACGACTAATAGGACTAAACATTTTAACTGATTTAATCTTACTACCCATATCCATATAACAAAGCTTCCATTTTCTCAGTTTTTGTATTAGCTTTTGTTTAGTCTCTAACCACACATCCTTAGGTACCACACCAGAATCCTTTTTAATCCATACTCCTAAATACTTCTGTAACACTGCCAGCCCAGCTATCTGGAATTTTGTAAATAATCACATGTCATTTGTGAATATTAATGTCATTCATATGTTTGTCTTACAAACTTAAAAGAACTATATGTTATGTGTATATTAAACTACTGGTGCAGAAGTGTGTTGAACTGTATGTTATGTACTGAGCTTCAAGAATGTAACCACAGTGTTCCCTACTGGAAAAGAACAGAAACGTATACCTATGCAAATGTATGTTTTAATAATAGAAGTTGGAACATACAGAGATAACTTGCAAAACTTCAAGAAAATACATGGAAGAAGACAGGATGTCTAGAGCTAGAAGTTTTTCATATTGTCTTGAAACAGAAATAATTACTAGGTTTCAAATGTAAAATGTTTTTATTGCTCTGTGACTTCCTAGCAGCTGCACATCTGAGAGAGAAGCATTTTTCACACAGAGATTTAGTTTCTGTTAGCCTGGGAACTGAAAGCAGGTGACAAATAGTGATGTCATCTAGCTGACCTAGCAGTAGTTTTGATATTAATTGGGGAACTCTCTCAGAGACTGTGTATTTTGTATCTTGTCTTGGATCTAGAAACATACATTCAGCACTTCTCATCTGCATTTGCCTTGCTATGTAAGTTAGATTTGGGCATAGTATTTCTTTTAGACATAGATAGGAATATAGCAAAGATTAGTTTAGATGTTTTCTGTATTTATGTGAGACTGTCCTGCAAGGCTGTTTTAAAATATTTCCTGTGATTCTGAACTCTGCAGTTACTGTGTTATATGAGTACTATCTTGTTCTTTTATTAATTATCATTAAATATATTTAAAACTTTTAATTGTTGCTGGTTTGTTTAGACATATTTAAGCTCTTAGAATACTTGGCATATGTATTTGGTGACACTGTATAGATCACTACAATACCCTTATAAGTCTTGGTCACACTTACCATTTGGATAATGGTAACATCACACAGTAGGATTGGCCACCCTTTGGGAAGGGCTTTATAGTAGCTCGTAAAGAGGGTCTATATCATATGAGTGAATCGCACAAATTGTTAACGATTATAATATCGAATGTACCGGACCTTGAACTTCCTATCCCCCCCCCGCTAAATATATATTCCAACTCAGAGATCGCACTACAGGAAAGAGCAAATATCCCATTCTTAACTGTACCGCAATCTCAGAAAAAGCACTTCGAGGTCCGGAATGTTTGATATTCTGAGCGTTCGCAATTTGTGCGATTCGCTCATATGATACAGACCCGATAAAGAGCTGGTTGGTGGCAGTGATAACTACCTTTTAGTCTGGGAAAAAGGGGGCATAGCTAGTAAACCTGTGCCAGTCTTTCCCAGGAATGTGTGTTTGTATATAAATCAAATCTCAAGTGCGTGTGTCAGCTACTTGGGCAGGGACATGAAGCACTGGTTGGACAGAGAGGGTGTGCTGGAGGATTTGGCTTGACCGCTTGGCTGAGATCTTAACCCAATAGCTGTGCTATTGGGGAGTCTTATTGGGGATCTGGAGAAACAGAAAGAAACCAGCCCCAGACTGACTGTGATCTCTGTGTGATCTTAAGGGAAATTGTACTTCACTGTGTGTGTACTTGTCATCTTCCCAATGTGGACATCCCTCACTGGTGCTAGTGGTGAGGATTGAGGCTCCTTGATTACTGGGCCAGTGCAGGGGCATCACAACTTCATTTTACCATGTCCCCATAAATATGGATATTGCTGAACCAATTTATATGTGGGTACATAATTTACTGCTATTGCCTTTGTTTTAGCTTCATTAATTTTGTATCCCGAAAAGATTTGAAACCGTCTCAAAATGTTCCACAACACTGTAATCTGGTCTGGTCAGGTAAAAAGTAATATCATCTGCAAGTAGAGCCAGCTTTTCTTGACTTTGTTGTGTCTTTCGGCTTTTCCCGGTTAGGGGTCGCCACAGCGGAACTCCGGTCCGCTAATGATTGGCAGTAGATTTTTACGTGCCGAGTTGCCGGCCCTGACACACAACCTTCAATGTAGGTACGCCCATTCACACATGTCTCCACACAGAAGACGCTCTAGCTGAGAATCTAACAGGACAACGTCTTACTGTGAGGCGACAACGCTACTGCAGCACCACCACCGCAATAGCCAGCTTTTTGTCTATCATACTAATTATATCCTTGAATTTCTGAGTCCCTTATTTTCTTTGCCAATGGTTCTAAATATAATGCAAATAAAGGGGAAGAGGACACCCCTGCCTGGTTCCTCTGCTTAAGCAAAAATTATCAGAGAGGACCCCACCCCACTTTAATTTTTACCGCTGATCCCTCATATATCCTCTTAAACAACCTTATAATTTTTTCAAGAAATGCAAATGCTTCCATTGCCCTACTCAAAAGTCCCTGCTTACTATTCAAATGTTTTTTCTATATCAAGATCCAGAAACAACAGTGGTATTTTCTTACATTATGCTTCCCTCTGGATCATCAATGTTCAGTTAATGTTGTCAAATGTTTGCCTCCCCACCACAAAACCACTCTGATCCATATCTTTCAATTTTGGCACTACTTTTGCCATTAATTTAGCCATTATAGATATGAACAGTTTACAATCATTGTTTGGTATTGAAATGGACCTGTATGAAGCTGGATCTGATGGATCTTTATCCTCTTTAGGTATTATAGCTACCACTGCTTTCATTCATGATGTTGTTCTCCAACTCTAAAAATACTGTTAAACAAAACCTTCCAAATCTTTATCAGTTGTTTCCTTCCAAACTTCCACAGGAATACCATCTATTCCGGGGATTTTCCTGTATACTGGTTATGCATCACAATTTCTAACTCATCTCCTCCTATCCTAACTGTTAGTAATTGAGCTTCATCTACCTCTAACCTTGGCATATTTAATCCTTACATAAACATTTCCATTTGTATCTTCTCTTGCTTTCCCGATTTCTCTGCTTTACACAGACATTATAGAATTTCCGAAATATTTCAAATACCTCTACAGGATCTTTTGTTACCTTTCTTGTCACAGGCTCCCTAAGCTTGCCGACAGCTCCTTCTGCTTTCTGTTGCCTAAGACACTGTGCTAAAAATTTTTGTGCTCTAGTGTTATCAAAAAACAGTTGCTTAACAGCAATCTTTCTAAACTCATGTATATTACGAAAGCCATCCGTTAATGTCTATTTACCATTCTGCAGTTAAGCCTCTTCTTGTTCTGAGAGATTCCCCTATTCTGCAAAACTTTAACTTTTGTCAATCTCTAAATAATTATTGTTACGTCTTAACTATAGCTCCCTTTCTTTTATTTCCATCATATTTTTAAACCCCACTTTAATTTTATCCCATTCCCTAACTATATTTTCAGAAGTAATTTCTATCCTTTCGAATAGCTCCCGAATAATCTTCATTACCCATTCCTTAAATTCCTCTCTTTTCAACAGATAGGTGGGAAAGCACCAATGTCTCATTTTTATTTCAGTTATTATTGGTGCATGATCTGAAATAGTTAGTGCATGTGTATCAAGACCTTTAATTAAATGCACATGGTTCCTGTGAAATATAAATTCTGTCTAGCCTAGCCCAGTTTTTATATCTTGTGGAATAGTAAGTAAATTACTGAATTCACATCTTCCATACCAAATATTTTCATAAATTTCTCCTTTGTTATAAGTTCCCTTCTGGGCCCCGCCGCCCCCAGACACATCTTCACTGATGCAGATCAAATTCCAGTCCCACCTATAAGTAATCTCCTTGTTGAAAGCGGATTATTAGAATTTTCCTAAGCTGCTTTACACCAGTTTTAGGTGGAATATAAATACATGCCAGTGTAATCCTCCACCCTTGCTAGTTGCCCCTTAGCACTACAAATCTGCCATTATTATTTTTTTTATCTTCTTCTATCACTACTGGAGCTCCTCTTGCAATTAATGTAAGTACTCATCTTTTCCTTTGTCCCAGATACTCCTCTGAATAACCATCCTGAAAACCTTTTTTTTTATCAAATTTATATGTCCAGTTACTTCCAAATGTGTCTCCTTTAACACAGCTATTGGCACTCTACATTTTTTAACATAGTTCACTATTCTATCTTTTTCCATTTATCTGTGAGACCACTGACATTTGGACATCATAGAAAGCATCATTGTACTGACAAGTTATTATTCCCACCTTTTATGTACACCTTTTTTTGTTAAATGTGCACAGCGCAGTGGGGCAGCAGTAGCATTGTCACCTCACAGCAAGAGTTTCTCTGATTCGATTCTCAGCTGGGGTGCCTTCTTTGCGGAGTCTGCATGTCCTCCCTGTGTTTGTGTGCTTTTCCTCTGGGTGCTCCGGTTTCCTCCCACATTACAAAGAGACGTGTCTGGAGTGTTTCTCCCCAAGCCTCTGCTGAAAATTGGCTTTGTTCCAAGTTGGACTTTCATGGTTAACAAATGTTAAATAAAAATAAAATAAAATCAATGTCTAGTTCCAGCTTTTGTGTCACATCCATACACTTTTCAGCAGGCTGAACTTTTGTATAGTCATTTCTTGTCATAGCCATTTCAGCCTATGTCACATCTTACAAAACTTTTTGTTTTATTGAAAGCCCTCCAACAAAAATACAAACAGACCCCCAATACCCCCTAAAATCTTTTAATTTAATAGTAGCACACAAAACTATATACACATTCAAATACTGACTTTTTACCTTCCTAATAGGAACAAATGTCCCAAATGCACAGCCACACTCACAAACTTAAGTTAACTTAAACCTGAGTTAACTTAAAAGAAAGATTATCCATACTAAGACGTATGGTGCAGTCTGTGCTTTTACTAAGTGTTAACTGGTTTTGTCTTATCTTTATAACTCTCCCAGGTGGGAAAACCCCTGAATGCTTTCAGAGAATACTATCTCCTAGCAGGTTTCTCTCAATTTTTTTTCCACCACACTGTAACCAATTTCTATCAGATTGTCTCCATGGAGTTATGAACCAGATAGCCAATTTCTCATTATCAGACTGGCTCCATGGAAACATGAGGGCCAGATACAGAATTGCTAATAAGCATACATTCATTTGCTTAAAAAAAGCCTCAAAATTGTTAATATTCTTTTTCATTTATTTGTTTTCACTTTAAACTTCTTAATAAATCAATCTAAGGTCCTTAATCTAGTCATTCCCCCATACAAGAATAAGAAAAAGCACATTAATTATTCTTTAGTCATGTGCTTTTAACCAGGTTTTTTTTTACATTGCAGTGCCTACATTTCTTAAAACTGAACAAAAATAAAGACAGAAGGGAGAAAGAAAGGAAATAAAGATCAACAGCACCTATTTGCAATCTCCATTACACTTAAAAATGACTGAGAAAACTTTACTTTGCAGCATGCAAAGAAAACCATACACTACAAAAGAGTACTATTAAGAAAAAAGTTTTCTTACTTAGTTAACTTCCTCCCCTCTCTTCCCCCTCCCCAAATCATTTTTCCGAATATTAATGACATGAAGTAGGGCATATACTTTAGAGTCCCCCACAAGTCCAACATATTGTGAAAAAGTCTAATATTTCCAGATTTTCTTGTTCTGTCATATTTCACAAATATAATTATGGCAGTGTAATATAACATTAAGTTACTGGTTTCATTACTGTTCATCTCCATCTCCCAAATCCTGTCCCTGCTTCATTTCCAATGTACTCTCAATTCTTCTAGCCAAGTCTCATGGTCCCCTTCCTTCTCTCCAACATATTCCACTGAAAAAATGGAAAAGGTTTCACAGGTCCAGTCTCTCTGTGATCTTTATTACCAGAAGAGCAAAGAGCAAGGAGCAAAACCTCCTTTTTCACAGCTCTCTTTTTGTTGGACAAAGTTTAGTGATTTGAACACATTCAGAAAAGGCACTCTAGGGGTTAATTTAGTTTTAGTTCTAATGGGTTGTCCAATAAAAAGTAGTTTAGTATTATTTAAACATGTTATGTGTTTTATTTAGTTGTCTGATGAAGTTTACATAGAGTAAACAAAACCGGTGTTGTTTTTAAATAAAGTAGTGTGTTTTTGTGACTATCCTGTTGTTTGGTTGCTCTTTGCTGTTTGGAGGATACAGGACTAGCCCATTGTGCTTTTTCTTTATTTTACACAATTGTACTATGTCCTTCCATATCACTGCTGCAGTATTCATCATTTCTGGGAGAATACAAATGCTACTGAAAATGTAGGGAGGAGAAAAGTGAGGAAAACCCTCCAGAAACCCATGTAGGACAGCCTTGGCAAAACCTGCCCTGGCTCTAGAAATGACATCCAATTTGTAATGTTTAGTGAATGTGTGAACCGAAGACAAAGTAGCTGCTTCAAGGATGGAGTTGGTGTCTGAACTCTTGAAGAAGGCCCCAGAAGAACCACTGCTCTAGTAGAATGAGTCCTAAAAGAAGCAGATGACAGTTTACTTTGAAAGGAATAACAACAAAGAAATGGTCTTAGAAATCCAGGAGGAGATGGTTTGATTTGAAACTGCCAAATCCATTGTCCTGGTATGAAAATAAACAAATGCTGATCAGATTTCAAAAGGTCTCCGTTTTCTCTAAATAACATCTAAGCTATCTATGCAAATCCAAGGTATGAAGAATCTTCTCACTACCAGACTGCAAAGAAAGGGAAAAAAAGGAGGCTGGATAGCCTGATTAAGGGACACTTCATTAACTACCTTGGGCAAAAAAGAAAGATTTGTATGGAGAGAAACACTGCCTCTATGAAATAACACAAAAAGGAGGGACCACCATCGAGGCCTGGAGTTCAGATACCCTTCTGACAGAGGTTAAACCACTAATAAAACAGTTTTCCAGGTGCAATGTTGTAAAGAGGCAGCAAGCTCAAAAGGATCCTGAATCAGTTTTTTCAAGGATAAAATTAAGATACCAAGTAGGACGAATGGGCTTTCTTGGGGGCCTGATATAAACAACGCCTTTTAGAAACTGCTTGACTTCAAATCTAGAGGCCAAAGGAGGAGTAAGTGACAGACAGGTAGAAATGGCTTTCAAGTGAGCTTTCACTTTAGAATATGCCAAGCCAGCATGTAGCTGTTCATACAAGTAAGAAAGAACCAAGGAAATCACCACTGAAAAGGGGTCCTGGTGATGTTTAAGATGCGAAAAGAAACAAATCTCTTCCATTTGAACATATATGATTTTCCGCTATTAGGTTTCCAGGCCTCCTGCAAGTCTTTAAGCATGTCATCAGAATATTGGTGTTGGAAAGGAATAAAAACCCTATCAGTTGAGAAGTGGACAAATGAAAGTGCAGGAGAGATCTTCTGTCCTTTGTGTGAAATTCCATGTGGTGAAATAACTTGTGATGATTGCCTCTGGCCAGATGGAATAAGAAGGGGAAACCAGCGCAGTCTGCGCCAATAGACTCACCACAATATTTTTTTGCAGAGTCTTTCTTGATTTTGTGAAGGACAGTTCAGAAGAACAGAAATGGGAAGAAAAGCATATAGGAACATTCTGTTCCAGAAGAAAGACATGGCTTCCACTTTCCAAGCCCCAGAACTTGGGACTCTGGAACAGAACTGAAGACGTTGCATGTTCAGAGGGGAGGTAAAGATATCTACTTGAGGAATACCCCACCAATAAACTACATCCAGAAACACATCTCTGTGAAGCATTCATTCATGAGGCTGTTTTGGACTTGCTGAGAAAGTCTGCCAAAAGATAGCACTCTGAAGATATACAGACTGCCTGTAGGGTCACCTGCAGACTGATTTTTGACTTCTTCCTCTTTCTTGACATTGATGTGATATGCCCTCTGCTGAGGGTACCAAAATATCTGCAAATTCAAGGTGCCTGAAGCAGCTCACCACGCAAGCTTTGAAGCATCTATGAAGAGTTTCTGGGACATCTGAGAAGGTTGAAAAGGATCATCTACATTGAGAGATATCTGTTGAACCCACCAGTGAAACTTCAGTTTGAGACAAGGAAGCAAAAGAACTAGATAGTCTAGCGGGTGGCAGTGTTGAAGCCACATACCACTGAAACTTATTCATATGATGCCTAGCCCAGGGAAGCATAAGGATGATAAAAGCCATGAGCCCCAGAGCTCAGAGAAACTGCATTAATGGCAGACAGGACAAGGGGTGCAGGGAAAGAACATTTGTGGGCAACTAAACTTTGGAGGCAGGAAGTGAGACTAGCACTGGAACAGTTTGGATTCTGCAGCCTAGAAAAATGTGAATTTCAGATGGAGTCAACACTGACTTCTGAAGGTTGACAGTGAACCCCAAGCTGTGCAAAAAAAGCTGGGCAAAATGAAGATCCTGCATCAGCTTGGACTGCAATGGGGCCTGAAGGAAGAGGTCATCCAGACAGGGAAAAATCTGAATGCCCTGAGGCCTGCAAAAGGTGACCACTGGAGTTAGGCATTTGGTGAATAATCTTGGGACTGCTGAAAGCCCAAAGGGCAAAGCAGAGAATTGAAAATTACAGGAAGAAACAGTGACATGCAAAAATTTCTTGAATAAAGGGTGGATAGTAATATGAAGGTAGGCATCCTTTAAAGGACAACAATGGGGGTTTGTTATTAAATGCTTAACTTCTCTGTCCTTTTTCTCCATATTTACTGTTCCTGCTATGAATAAACAATACAGCATGTAAAATATTTTAAATCAACTGTTATTCTTCACTAGAACATTACCTTACTGTACTGTGGTGGCTTCACTTTCAGAAACCTTTTGTCCCCCCCTAATAAAGCTTGCTGCAGTCTCCAACTCACTGATGTCATCAACACCTATGAATACAGGTAGTTTTCTGGCCAGTTCCTTCCCCAAACTGACATTTCCATGACCCTCCTTAAAAGTCCACCCATGCTGTTATGTCATAGCTGCCTGGTCCTTTCCCTACCCCTACAAAAAGTAAAGTCTAGAACAAGGAAACAGTACATGAGTCAAGTCTCCTGCTGTGGGCTGTCAATCACAGGTGGTAACAGCTCAAACTACCCTTAGCACATTGACAGCTAGGGAAGTTAGGTGTGAAAGGGGATGGGGGATGAGTCAAAGTAGTATATTTAAGGCTTCACAAAGCACTGCAGTTTGGCCATTCTAAAAAGAAGCAGCAAAAAAAAGCACTATGAAAGTCTGTTCTGTGGCATTTGCACTGTTTGAGTTTTAAGTAGTCACTGAACGGCATGAAATGTTACTTAAAACTGACTGAAAGACAGCAGTGTATGCAAGTAAAATCAATGCAGTAACAGGAGCTTCTGGAAGAAATAGGCATACATGAGATAATTATTTAGAGCCAAGCACTGTATTATGAGACAGACTAAACAATCAGAATTATTTCAAGATGTTAGACCCCATGCAGTCAGACTCAGAAATTACATATAAAAATATTTAAAAACCTGTAAATAGTCCCACAGTAGTGTTAAAATGTAGGAAACACCAAACCACGATGAAATAAACATGTTTTTTGAGTCTGTGAGTGCGGATCCCAAGGAAACTATAAACGCTTGGGAGAGCAACACAGAAACCAGAGTCTGAAGAGAAAGTATTCAAAAAGATGGCACTATGAGAAAAGTATTTAGAAGAGGAAGCTCCTGGACAGGTCTCCAACATCTCTTTTCTGGGCACCAGAAACATCCTGAAATAAAACCCTAAACCCCACTCAGGCTGTAGAACCAGTTGAATGGTACCCTGGTCTAACAGATGTTGCAATATAACTTTCTTGGGTGGCGTAAGCCAGGGATCCTTGTTGGCTAGGCTTACGTAGGCCCTTGGGCAGATAGCCTAGTACCTACCTATGAACCTATGGAAAATGAGGAAGATGTGCTGCAAAAGGTTGAGGAATACAAGAGAAGGAGGGGAAGGTTTTTCCAGGCCATAAAGTAACTCTCCCAGACAATGAACAGAATCCAAGAGTCTGTAGTGACCTTTAGCCAAACTGGGAGTGACAGGGAAAGCCTGAAGGCCAAGGGAACTTGGCCAAGAGGAAGAGATGGCAGAAGGGATGACAGAAGGTCATATGGCTGCAGATTTGTCAGGAAAGGACTGTTTTTGGGGCCTAGATGTCTCAGTAGGCTTATCAGAAAAAACACGCCTAGAAGCCTTCTTACCCTTGGATGACAGTGTAGGCAGCCTTACTAGACAGTTCCTCAAAAACTTGTGAATGGGTGAGACAAAAATGTGCTCTAAATTCTTCATGGCCTTATTTTGATCCTGCAAGGTCTTAAAAAGCTCTGTCACAGCACTTCCAAACAAATTTTGGTTATCCAGAGCAGTGTATAGATTTTGCTTTGATATCATCTGGCAAGGTTTGAAGGCAAAGCCAGGAATAATGCCTCGTCACAAAGCCAAAGGCAGCAGCCCTAGAGGAAGCATCAGTTGCATCATAGCTGATTTTAGAGAGTGACAGGAAACTTGGGAAGCTGAACCTAGTAAGGAGAGAGCTGAGGCCTTATCCTCAGAGTCAGGCATATCAGAAACAATCTTCCCAATCAGCGAAATAACAGATAAAATGTACCTTGTCATATGGGTCTGGTAATTGAAAGCCCTGATGGCTAAAGCAGCAGAAGTGTATATTTTCAAACCAATTCTCTCCATAGCTCTAATGTCCTTATCTAAGGGAAGAAGGTTGGAAGATGTCAACAGCCTAGAAGGCTTATCAGCAGACATGGAAATCACTGCTAGATCAGAGAAAGGGCACTGGTATAAGAACTTGCAGGCATATAGCACCTTATAGAACCTGTTAGGTTTCTTGGGAGCTGGAGGATGGGAATCTGTTGCCAGGAAGCAGCAGAAAAAGCATCCAACACAGTAGGAACAGCAGAAGGTTTAGAAGAGTCCATTTGTAACAATTCATAACACCTTTTCTGGACATCTAATACCTGGGAGCAATCCCATTTAAAATGCTCCATCATACGCAGGACCAGATCTCCAAATGAAAGCTCCTCCAAAGCAGAATCGGGACTAACAGATTCCTCCTCCTCAACCCATAGTCTAAAGGAGAAGGCAAGTGAAAGAAGTAGGTTAAGATGTCAGCATCAGAGTCAGAATTTTTGTCGTAAATCTCAGAGTCCCTTGCCCTTTTGGGGTAGAGGACAAAGGGGATGCAGGAACGGACTCCCCAGGAGGTTGCAAAGCTATTAAGGCACTGAACAAGCCCCATGTGAAGTCCTGCCATTCTCTCTGTGGATCCCTGGTAGCTGACATCACATGTTTAGACTTCTGTCTTTTCTTTAAGGGGACATCTGCCCCACTGAAATGGGATGGTTCTGACCCCTGCCTAGATTCAATCAAGGTACCTGGCATCTCTTCCCTAACAAAGATCTGAAGAATCCCTTTCTGGTCCTTGGAGATAATCAACCATGGTTACCCCTCAACTTCCCCAGCAGATGTCTGTAAGGCCTCTGAGGACATGTACGAACTATGTTCCATACTGGCCTCCAAGAAGGTCACAGTGGAAGAAACCATTGGTAATACCAGACTATTCTCTGGGTGCACTCACCTCAAGAGAGATGTCTAGTGAAGGCTGGACAGCAATAGGCTAAGACCTACACTTCTTGGCTGCATACTTGAGTGGCGGCTGCACCTCGCTGCAATCGGATTCTGCCATGGTACCTTAGGCCAACAACATGAGACATAGGTTTCAAGATAAATGAAAAGGGAAGAAAGACAGCTACATAATGTTTTGGGTATAAATGCCTTGCACATGGAACACTGAGTGCGGTTGTGAGACACACCTTAGCAAAACAGGCACCTATCATGGTGGTCCTTACAGAAAAATCTGCCTTCTACACTGACCTTTCCCTTTCTTGAATGAAATGTAACCCACTGAAAAACAGAATAAGAAAAAGGAACACCGGATGAGGTACATATCTTGAAGATGTAGGTTCGGTATAACCAGCAAAGTGAAGCATGTTCACACCGACATGTGATAACGGCGTTCGGACAGGCAGCAACAAAGTTCTGGGTTGTGAGCATTCATATGTTCACCACAATGCCCTATGCTTGTGCAGGCAGCATACACCCAACATACAATGCTCCTTGGCAAATAAGCTTTTGGAATACTGGACAGACATTTGTGTGACACAAAGTCATAAAATACCTCGATCTGCAGGCAGAAACAACAGCCATGTGGGAGAAACATACTTAAACAGTTCTAATAGTAGTAGGAGCAACTGGTCTTATAAAAAAGAATTTACAATCGTATTTAGAGATGTTACCAATTCATGTAACACTGTACGAATTGCAGGAGGAGTCATTACTGGGCACATTGTGGGTGCTGCGAAGAGAACTTTTGGCTAACATCAAAGAATGAAACAATACTAATTTCATGAACTTTAATCGTACTTTGACTTAGGAATGGGGTACATTCCCGTCATGGCATTAGAAACCCAAAAGACTTGGAGAAATTAAAATGGGAGATCCCAGAGGTCATGAATACTGCAACAGTGATTCGGAAGCACATCAGTGCATGTCACAAGTGGTTCCAAATGTGGCACAAAGCCTGACATATCCTACCAAATTTAACTCCGCAGTTTTTAGCTTTATATTACAGCCTACCCAGAATGAAAAAATGAAATCACAGGAAGTCTCAGGTCTGAGAGGAGGGGTCAGACAGATGATGACAATGACCTGCAGATGCCAACTGGCAAACCATCTGTAGTCTGTTACGGTTTACTACTGAAATTTCAAATCAGCTTCGGATGACCATGCAAAATGTTGACCGAAATGCTGAATAGGAAATTATGAATAGAAATCCACACCGAAAATTAATACATCTACAACCATGGTTCGATGTATTCGACATAGCAGGAGGTGATGTCACTCACCTCCGTACCGTTGAACTCTACAGTCAATGGTATGTTAATTCTACAATTTTGCAGGGAGCTATGCCCCTCTTGCACATTAAATATACCCAATCCGAGATTGCACTACAGTGAAGAAATGAGCTAATTCCCTGTTCCTAACTGAAGCATGACCTCCCTTTACAGTGTCAGTGCGTCGTATGTCAAAAGGTCGAGTGCACCATGCTACTTGATCATGCGTGCTCGACCTTTGTTAGTTCGATTACATGCTCCTTGAAACCGTGATTTCATCCATCAGAGGTTCGACTGACTGCCATTTGGGTAAGTCACCATCTTTTACAGTAGCAAAAAAACTAATTTCTGACATAATACTTTTAAGGGCGAAACTCATATGACTATGAGGTCTGTCTCATCACGAAGGTCTGACTCTATATGTCAAGAATCCACTCAAAATTACAAAATGGTGCCACACTTTGCTATTCTCTCCATGCCTTCAGTTCAATCCCATCTGTTATGAATGGCACCAGAGTGCCAACATCTATGATGTCTCCTGTCATATGTTTTCGAAGTAATTCTCTCCAATACTGAGTAGGGATCTGTCCAGAACAGATGCCCATTAAAGTTTTGATTCTGTTTCTATGCAATATCATTTTCTTATATGAAACATACTACTATATTACATATACTGCCCCAGCCAACATTTTTTTTCACACTTGGAAGAATTCTCAAATATTTGTCCACTGTGTCCCCTCAAACTAAGAAGGGGCACAGTTAATGACCCAATGACTTAACCCAAAAGGCTTCTCCACTTTTCACTTCACCTTTTCAGTCACCTTTTCTGACCACATGCATTACAGCCATATCAATCCTAAAGTAACATTTAAGATGAGGTCTGAATATGACCCTTTGCTAGGTAAGAATAACTGCTATGAGAAGCGCTGCTGTAAGTTTGTTTGTGTCTTTTGGCTTTTCCCCGGTTAGGGGTTGCCACAGTGGAACTCCGGTCCACTAATGATTGGCAGTGATTTTTACGTGCCGAGTTGAGCCCTGATGCACAACCTTCACCGAAAGGAGGAAGCTACTACAAGATAGAGCAAAATCCTTAAAAGGTAAGACACCCTTGATCACTATAAGTAAAAAACTAAGAGCTCTCATAAAATCATCCAAAGCAAATTTTAAGAGAAAAATAGCTGAAGACTCAAAAGACAATCATAAGGCCTTCTTTAGCTATGTTAGAAACCTGGGAGGAAACTCCCAGATATGCTCAGAACTAATTCAAAATGATGTGAAGATTACTGATCCTACGGACATTGCCAACATACTGGCTGACAGGTTCAGTGCAAACTTCTCCCCCAAAGGAGAGATATCTATACCAAACAATTGCAGCCCCCCAAACATCTCCAACGCCCAAGTGAGAACTGCTCTCTCCAAAGCAAAAAACACAGCATCCATGAGACCTGATGGTGTCCCCGGCTGTGTGCTCCACGAACTCAATGAGGAATTAAACCCACAGCTAGGACAGCTGTTTAATCAAAGTCTTACCTCTGGATACGCACTCCAGGGAGTGGCGCACTGCAACTGTGGTCCCACTTCACAAAGGCGGTGCCTCCACCGTCCCTGGAAATTACCGGCCCATTAGCTTGACAAGCCTTATCTGCAAAGCCATGGAGAGGATCATAATGGACCTCATAAATAAAGACATAGGGAATTTGCAGACTTTGGATCCAACCCAGTTTGGCTTTGTCAAAGGCAGATCATGCCTTTTAAACTTGGTTGACTTTTCTGAAACAGTCACCAAAGCCATTGATGAGGGAAAGGCAATCCATACAGCCTACCTCGATCTGGCGAAGGCCTTCGATACAATACCCCACTCGGGTATCATTGAAAAACTCATCAGCTTAAATATTAACCCATACATCACAAGATGGGTTGCAAACTGGCTGAGTGACAGAACCCACAGGGTCAGAGTTGCTGGCGCCATGTCAGACTCAAAGCCTGTCACAAGTGGTGTCCCACAGGGCTCAGTCCTGGGCCCACTCTTGTTTGGCATCTACTTCAAGTACACGCAAACACAGGAGGGTTATGGCTGACAAAGTTTGCAGATGACTGCAAACTGGGCCATAGTAGAAAACACATCTGACACAGATATCCTTCAGAAGGGTCTCACAGAAATGGATAACTGGTGCCAGAGCCACGGCCTAAAGTTAAATGCCAAAAAATGCATAGTCATACCCTTCGGGAAAAACAAGGTTACCCCTAGCTACCAAATAGGTGGCAATCCACTGAGCACAGAAGAAGTTATCAGGGACCTGGGGACCCAGGTTGATAGTAGTCTGTCATTCGACACCCATGTAGCTAAAGTAGTTAGGAAGACCTTCTACATTGCCCACCTTATCATGAAGGGATTCTCATCTAGATCAAGGGAGGTCATTGTCTCCCTCTACTCATCAGACCAATGATTGAGTACAATGCCCCATTCGGAATGTATCTGACCCGACATTTGCAGCAGCTGGAGAGGCCACAAAAGTTCCTCACCAAAAGGATAAAGGGTCTCAAAAATCTGTCCTATGCTGCCCGACTGAAAGAACTCCAGCTCTATTCAGTCGCTTACCGCTTGCTCAGAGGTGACCTTTGCCTAACATACAAGGCCATGTCAAACCCAGATTTGATGAATATGCTTCACCTCAAAAAATCTAGATCCATCAGAGCCACAAGGGCGGGAGACTTAAACCTCGACACGGCTATTAATAGGACGTGCTGGAGGGATAGATTCATCACCCAAAGACTCCCTATGCTGTGGAACAAAATCCCGGTATATGTGAGGCAGAGCACCTCGCTGGCCTTGTTCAAGAGAAATCTTGACCAATGGATGGGAGATCGCAGATATACCCCAGGGATTACCTCAGTGTCACTGCTCGACAGAGGCACAGCAAAATAATGGGTATAGTTCCCCATACTAAAGAGGTGGCGTAAGCCACAAAACGATGGGCTAGGCTTGTAAATGCCCTCGGGCAGATAGCCTAGTATGAACCTATGAACCTATTCACGCATGTCTCCACACAGAAGACGCTCTAGCTGAGAATCAAACCGGACAGCATCTTACTGTGAGGCGACAACGCCACCACAGCACCAAAGAGCTACTGTAAGTCTAGTCCATAATTCTGACAACAGTAGCCACTGTGTTTTTAAAAGGAGTGGAGCTGGTGAAACATATATCCACAAGCAGCCCTTCAAAATTGTACTACTACTCTGTTTGAACTTCAGGCAGTATGGTTACTAGTACCTTCCAATCGTAGGTTCATAGACCATTTGGAGCCTAGCAAATTATCCCATGTAAAAATCAAAAACTGCACTTTGTGTGTATAAGTAAACACCTTAACCATTATGCTAACCTCCCTTGGTATAACACTCCATATCTTGCTTTGTCTTTACCACGTTTTCCAGACAAAGGTACAAAAATATTTTCTGTCTATAATGGTGCACCGTAGTTCTTGCCTTCACAGCTCACTCTGATTTTCCACTTATGGTTTTGCGGTTGTTGTCCTCAGAACCAAACAATCTCTCCATACTCCTCCAAGGAAATTAAGGTATGCAATATTTTTTTCTTCTCTGCTAAACAATTAAGTTTAAATTGAATACAAATCTGGAACAATGGCATTACTGCAATGAACCTTATTATTAAAAATGCTAACTGCTGATATTTTCTTTACTTGTTGGGGTTTTAGTTCTGTTATTTGATCACATATTTTTTATATATGCTGAAAGGTTAAGCTGCAAATAGGTATAATGCAACTAATGTTTGCTGCTGACTGAGGATTTTATTGTGCTTAATGAATTCAGCTGGCTTTGTGTATCTGCATACAACCAATATTCAGTTAATGTATTTGAAAGAGTTTGAAGCCGTTTTTTTCTTCTTTATTCTTGCTTACTGTCGTCTGTGTAACTACAAAGTTACTATTAAGCCGTGATTTTCAGAAATTAATGCTGTAGTTGTTGGGTGACAAAAGAGCTCAAACAGCCAACTCTGCTTTGCCTACTGTATAAGTATGACAAGTGGGAAGTTGCCATTTTAAGATAGCTTACTGAGCTTGGGAGCTACTGTTATTTCACAATACTGCCATTGCATAAATACACAATGGATGAGAACATGCCCTAAGCTTTACTGAAACTTTGCTTTAGCACAATCTCCAATAATTTGCTGTTAACCTGAAGATGCCATACACAGTGGCTGCACTCATGTGCATTTGTTCGGATTGCTGCTGGTGGGAATAAGAGTGAGTGCTGTCTCTGGCTTACTAATACCCCTTAAGCAATTCTCAGAAATATCAATCACCTGTACCTTCTTCAACTGTTGTGCCTTCACTGACTAGGTTTCTGCACATACAGTTGCACCGTTTTCATCATTGTCTTGTATTTTTCACCTTCTTTGGAATTCTTCTGTCACATACTATCCCCGACATTCATTTCCAGTTGGCTGCAGCCCCTCAGATTCTAGCTTTAACCTCCTCATTTAGACTTTTCTTCTCATCCACCCCTTCTGGGTACCTGAAGCTGTTCACCTGTTCCACTATCTTCCATTCTATCTCAATTTTCCACTTTTTTTCTCAATTGCTTTTATTGAAACTTTTAACAAACATTAATGAATAATAGAAATATTGTAAAACAAATATACATATCTAAAAGAACAAAAACTATTTACAATGGTGTGTAGTATAGTATAAAGCTTTTTAAGTGAAAAAAAGAAATGTGATGAGTAGTTATTGGTTAATTTTAAAAGTCTGTTTATCCAGTTCTTTGAATTTCAACCATATATTACATGAAGAGGTGATTCTAGATGTTCTTGTCTTGATCTTGATAAGTTCAAGATGACGAAGTTCAGTTGCCAAGTGTATAAATTCCTTCATAGTAGGAGTGGTCCGATTCTTCCAATTCTTGCTGATGACTTTTCTTGTTAATGTTTAAATACTCCATAAAAGAGGGTATTTTATTTTCGTGACACGGGTGGGAATAGTATTAAATATATCAGATTTGGTCTGCATACATTTATCATTAAAAGACTAAGATAATTTAAATGATCCCAATATGTTTTAAGTTTTATACAATCGTAAAATATATGCTGCCAGTCAGCTTTAACATTTAGTTTACAGCTCCAGCATCTTATGTCTTTATTATACATCAATTCATCTTTATGTGGTGTAATTCCTCCATTTACTGCCATGACAACTGTCTTGCCTAAACTTATTTTCATCCCATGTGCCATCAGTTTTGCATTCCATTCCCCAATCACTTAATGATTACGTTCCTCTTCAGAATCTGTTTGTAATGCCACATCATCTGCATACAGCAGCTTTGTTGAGATGTCCCTGTGACATGTTTGTCATGGATCTTATCATATTACCAGTTAATAATGTCTAATCTATCATGCCCTAGAGTTTAATCCAACAACTGTTAGCTCATAAACAACTTCACGTTAAAAAAATGCAGAGGTCTAAATTCTTAACGATCAGTTAAAAGGTAATTTCACACCAATAAAAAAAAAAAAAAAAAAAAAAAAATCACAAAAATTATAGTGAGTTTTGGTCTCCCCTGCTTCCCTACTAATAGCACATCCTCCTTCCACCTTACCCCAATGACCTAGCTACCATTCCAAATTACCAGAGTTCAGTTCCACTGCTACAAAATGACACATTAAATCCTCAGAACCACGTATTACATTTGTGGATCTGTGGTTCATGCAACAGGTGGTCTGTGCTACTAAGAGGAAGGAGATGTAACTCTGGGGATAATTCAAATGCACTTACCAGTATCAGATGCTCTGAAATTATTTTTGATTACTGCAACATGTATAAAATAATTGCGTTTATATATTACATCTGAAAAAAACAAAGCGAGACAGAGAGAGAACAAAGAAAGGGATGGGAAGGCAGCACAGGGGAGTGACAAACGAATAAATGTAATTGTTGCACCAGTTAGGGTTTACACCATAGCAGCAAAAGAATAGAAATGAAAGCTCACAGAAGATGGAAGCAGCATCTCCTCTACCCGCCACAGTCCGCATCCACCTGTTGCATGGAGTCTATCTACAGAGTGACATATACTAAAGTAAAACACTTTTTAAAAATATACCACTGCTGCTGCTGGTCTAACATGTAAAACCCCTTTCAAGAACTGCTTAACTTGGAATAAAAAAGAAGGGAGGGCTGTAATGGCAGACAAGTAGAAATGTCTGAATAATGTATCTTGGCAGAAGGTACAAGACAGGTCAGATTTCAGAAAGTTAAACAGGTACTGGAAAAGCATTGTAGCCCCTACCTGGACTGGGGTCCTTGTCTCTACTATGACACCAATGAGATCATCATCATCATTTCCATTTGGCTAAATATGATTTTCTAGAAGGAGGCTTTCTATTCTCTTTTAACACTTGCTTAATGTCCTCCATCAAGAGGTGCCTAAGCAGGCTCGAAAAAATCTTAGTCAGATGTAGATTGATAATGTTAGGGTGAACGGGAGGTCCATGTGAAGGGAAAACCATGGTAGTCTGGGCCAAAAGGAGTTATCAGAAATACCTTTTTATCTTTAGCAAGACTCTGGTAATAAAAGCAGGCACAGAAGGCAGAAAGCAAACTTCCTCTCCATGGAAAATAAAAGGCAACTGTTTTCCAGCCCTATTTGCAAGGAATCTTGATATAGAACTTTTGCAACTGTCTGTTGTGAATACAAACAGATCTTCATGGGTGAGTTAGTCATAGGTGTTCAATCTCCTGGAAGACCTCACAGTGAAACACCCATTTGTGAGGTTATATCCTGGATATGGGGTTCAGGGAGTCTGCAGATGTGAAGTAGGCTCTCTAAAGACAGGCTTTGTGCTGAGTTGCCAGTTCTCAGGCAATCACTGCTGGTCTGCACAGGGGGACTAAAGCCAGCTCGATGCCAGATCTCTATCCCATGATGCACTACGAATCTCCCTCAGATCTTGTTTGCTGTTGGCTAAAGGCTAAAGCCGTCATTATGCCAGTCAGTCAGAAAAAAGGTTCCAATTCAAACTTCTCGGACCCCTACTAAACTGGAAGGGGGTTGGTGGGTGGGATGTAAGAATAAAGGCGAGATGAACAACTCACATGGAACGTTATGGTAAGTACATAACTTCTTTATGCAAAGTTGTTCTATCTCGCCGTTTACTCTTACTGATGGGTAGCGTCCCAAGCACCATCTTTCTCGGGTGGCTCAAGGGAGAATGTTCCTCAGAACCGCAGAACCAAAGGAGTTCCTGTCCCTGGAAGCCTTATCCACTTTATAATGGTTGATGAAGATATGAGGTCTAGACCATGTGGCAACTGCACAGATAGAGTCTAAAGGTATTTTAGCCAAAAAGGCTGAAGAAGTGGCTACAGATCTGGTGGAATGAGCCTTTATCCTTTGTGGTAAAGAATTATTCATAGAAGTGTATGTGAAAGCAATACAGTCTGATAACCATTTGGACAAGGTGACTTTATACACTGGATCACCTTTCTTTGCTTCTGAAAAGGAAACAAACAACTGTTAATTTTTCCTGAATTGTTTGGTTCTGTCCAAATAAAATTGTAGTTGTCTATGCACATCAAGTTTGTGAAGCATGTATTCCAGTTTGTATGATTGGGGAAAAATGGGTAATTCAATAGTTTGATTGAGATTAGCTTCTGAGAAAACTTTGGGTAAAAAGGAAGGATTTGTTCTCAAAGAAACTCTATCATTATGAAAAATTAGATAGGGGGGTTTGATGGTCAAGGCTTATAACTCTGAAATCCTCCGAGCAGAGGTTATTGTCACTAGAAATAAAGTTTTCAAAGAAAGGTATTTAAGGTCACAAGATGAAGCTGGTTCAAAAGGGGATAAAATAATGCGGGAAAGAACAAGGTTCAAATTCTAAGGCATGGAAGGCATTTTGACGGGAGGTCTTAGATGGAAAGTGTCTTTTAAAAAGGCTTTGAATACTCGATGAGACATAATATTTTAAGAGTCTAAACCCAAATGAAAATTGGAAATAGCTGCCAACTGTACCCTAATTGTAGCTGCAGCAGCACCTTCATTGAAAAGTTTAGTAAGGAAATGTAGGATGGCAGGAGCCATATAAGCATCTATTTAATGTTGAGACGGGCAAATAGTGAATCTGCTCCACTTGCTACGGTACATTTTTTGTGTGGACAGCTTATGAGAGGCTGTCAAAATGCATTTAACTTCTGTTGAAAGATTAGGAAACCTGGCTATGTTTGGAATTGGAGTAGCCAAGCTGTCAGTTTGAGAGACTGAAGAGAGGGGTGAAGAGTTCCTGAGGCGTGAGTCAGGAATTCCGGCACTGTGTCCAGGATCCAAGGCTCTTCCAGTAGATGAGGCTGAAGGAAAGGGAACCAAATCTGTCGAGGCCAGAATGGGGCTATTAAGATCAAAGTTCTGCCCAGCGACTTTGCTTTCTGTACCACTGAGTATCAGAGGTATTGGAGGAAAGGCATAGAGAAGGCCCAGGGGCCAATCATGCACAAGTGCAGCCTTTGGGATTTCCCCTAGAGGGGGAATTAGGGCAAAGTAGTTGCTGCATTTGGTGTTGGCTGGGGCTGCAAAGAGATTGCAGCAAGGCTGGCCCCATCTGTGGAAGCTCCTTTCCACCACTTGATGCTTCAGAGGCCACTCGTGTGGCAAGTGTATTGCTCTGCTCAATCTGTCAGCTATCACGTTGGACTTCCCTGGGATATGCATTGTTATCAGAAAGCACTGGGTAGAAGTCGCCCATTTCCAAACTCTTAGGGCCTCTCTGCAAAGAGCATAAGACTTGGTTCCCCCCCTGTTTATGTACCAGACTACCGACATACTGTCTGACTGTACAGCAATTGTTCCTAGGGGAAGACAGTCTTGAAAGAACTGCAACGCTAGGAGAACTGCTCTCATCTCCAGAACATTGATATGCAGATGAGCCTCGTGTTGATTCCACGTACCTTGGGCTGTTCTTCCCTGGTAATGCCCCCCCACCCCAGGGGGTAATACAAATGGTCGACCTAAAGTCACATGGTGTGAAGTTATTCACCACCAAAGAGCCCTCTTGCAAGAGTCTGTTATTAATATCTGATGAGTTATTGGTAGTTCTTGATAAGACCACTGGGTGAACAGAAGCCACTGAAGTATTCGCATGTGCATGCTGCTCAGAGGAACAGCGATTATGACTGAAGCCATGGTGCCTAGCAATTTGAGGATCTTTGACACTGAACTCTTGTGATAGGAAGAATGTCCAATATCTGATTTCTTAGATTTTTAATTCTTTCCGGAGGTAGAGATAATGTTAGAGTGACCGTGTTTAGTTCTGCTCCTATAAAAATGATCCGTTGCAATGGAAATAAGACAGATTTTCCTGAGTTTATTGCAATCCCCAATTGACCCGCTGTGGTGGTGCTGCGGTAGCGTTGTCGCCTCACAGTAAGACGCTGACCGGTTCGACTCTCAGCTAGAGCGTCTTCTGCGTGGAGACATGCGTGAATCGTTGAAGGTTGTGTGTCAGGGCTGGCAACTCGGCACGTAAAAATCAACTGCCAATCATTAGCGAAGCGGAGTTCTGCTGTGGCAACCCCCTAACCGGGAAAAGCCGAAAGACACAACAACATTGCAATCCTCAATTGCTGGCAAAGGTTTATTGTCCCGTTTCTCACCTGAATAAGTTGATGCCTGGTGGTGGCAGTGAGAAGCCAGTCATTTAAATATGGAAACATCTGGAATCCAGATAGTCTCAGGTGAGCCATCACTACTGTCATGCATTTGGTGAACACTCTGGGGCCTGTTGTGAGACCAAAGGGCAGAGCTCGAAATTGGAAATGACTGGCTCCCTGCCGAAAGTGTAGGTGATCTCTGGATGGCCTGTCCACTTTGATATGGTAGTACACATCCTGGAGATCTATCGAGCACATCCAACTGTCTTTCCCCAGAAAGGGGAGAATTGACTGAAGCATGACCAGCCAGAACTTTGTCTTTTTTACTGATTTGTTTAATCTGCTGAGGTCTAGAATGGACCTCCAGTCCCCTGTTTTCTTTGGTACTAAAAAGAACCTTGAGAGTAAGTACCGGATCCTCTTTGGTCTGCTGGGACTGGCTGGATGACTCTTTTTTGAAGCAACGTTTGAATCTCTAGGGTTGCTTGTTCCCTGTGACTGGGTGGAACATCTGGGATTTTTTTGACTACTGGGGGGGGATGTGGCAAAGGGTACTGAATATCCTCTGGAAATAATGCTTCGTACCCAGGTATCTTTTGTGATTTTTAGCCAGGCATCTGGGTACAAGGACAGGCATTCCCCAACTGCCTCCAGAGGTTGACAGTCAGGCCTCCAATCAGGAGCGCTGATAGGATTGCCCAAGGAACTGATCCTTTTCTCTCTGATTTTGCAGACCCCCTCTGCCGCGAGTTTGGCATCTTCCATTATTTCTTCCCCCCTCTGCCTCTGCAGGGGGCTTCACCATGAGTGTCTTAAGATCCCTGGGACTTATGTAACCACATCTTACCACCACCTCTCCCTTTGGGGTAGGGTCTAGTAGGGGTGGAAAAACTGACTCCTTTGTCAGACAGAGTCTTACCATACTGCTCACTCCTCGTAAGAGTCTCCTTAACCTTAGGTCCAAAAAGGGTTGAACCATCAAATGGGGTGTTAATAAAGGAAAACTTAAAGGGTTCCGCAAAGGAACACTATCGCATCCACGAATGACGCCTGAGGGCAATTCCTGTACCTGCAGCGCTGCTCGTTCCATCAGTCGCATAGGAGAGTAGGCACATGGACGAGTTCCCAATGAAAGTTAAAGTAGAGAGCTGGGCAGTAACCTGATCTGAAACTCCCACCACTACTGAACATTGTAAGATATCTCCTAGTTCTTTCAGGAGATCCCTTTGCAGTCTAGTAAAATGGGTAAGATAGT
Source organism: Protopterus annectens (assembly GCF_019279795.1). Taxonomy (NCBI): domain Eukaryota; kingdom Metazoa; phylum Chordata; order Ceratodontiformes; family Protopteridae; genus Protopterus; species Protopterus annectens. The sequence continues at coordinate 307,256,568 of NC_056727.1, forward strand.
TCAACGAACAAAGAACAAAAGCCTTTAACTGAACATACTCTTCCCACACCTGTCCATGAGCCTAGAATCTCCATTAGGAGGATGGACATTAGTAGAAGTCTCCTAAAGTTCCTTCTTTGTGGCTGCTGCCACCACCATGGCATCAACAGGGATGCCTTAGGTTAAGAAGTTCTTGTCTAGAGGGCAAGTAATACACTTATTCGGCCTCCGAGGAACAGGTTCCATTGTGTATGGAGTCTCACAAGCCCTGTGAGTGAGCAATTCACCTAGCTCATTAAGGGGCGGAGACACCCAAAAGTTGGAGGGCTGAGATCCAAAAACCTTCAGGAGTACAGACTCATCCTCAAAAGGTTAAGGGACTTCCAGCCACCCCTATGTTTTAGGATCTTCAAGATATATGCAAAGAAGATATCATCAGAGGGGGACCATGGGGACCCTTCTGACTCATCTAAGTTAGTGTCAGAAGTGAATGACTCTTGGGGAGAGTCAAGATGCTTCCTCTTGCAAATCTGCTTTCAGGGTACCTCTTCAGTGGGAGCTTCTGGAGAGGTTTCAGAAGAGCACGGTTCACCCAATGGGTGTCTTGAGGCTCAGGCTCTCTACGCTTAAGTGGAAAGTGTATAGAAGAGGCATACACTGGTACTTTAGGGGGAGGATCTGCTGGAACCGATGATATGGTTGTTGGCACCGACAACACCCTTCTCATGGCGTTGAAGGCTCCCTGGTCCCAACCTGAGGTAATCCCCAGTTCCGAAGACACCGCGGACCCCCTCGGTACTGGAGCCTTAAGTTCCGAGCCAGAGGTTGGAATGGAGCTCACCTGAGCCGATGCCCCAAGAGGTCAAGTCGGAACCGACAAGTTGGTCCAACTATGCTCCCAGGACTCGAACGGAGAGCGTTGGCTCTGAGAACCAGTCAAAATTGAAGGTAACAGGGCAAAAGGAGTTGATGATCCTGCAGCAGGCGTCAGTCCCACAGGCTCCACAACCATCGGCTCCAAGCACTTCGCCTCCGAAACCTCAAGGGGAATCGGAGGAGGAATTGTAGAAGGTGGAAGGGGTTGCATTGGCTCCGAAGCACCAGGTGTCTGAGCCAATAAAATTTTAGCAATGGCCGGTACCTGAAGAAGCCTCTTCATGACGCGATCCACGTCCAAATCAGAAAGCCTACTAGAGGCCCGAGATGAGTGAGTCGAGGAAGCCACCGACTGAAGGATCGGTGATTTTAAAGTAGGAGATACCGGCTCCAATACAGGGGATCGGCTCCTACTCGAAGTAGCCATCGGTTCTGAGGACCTTGGAACCAAGACAGCCGACTTACTAGATTTTGACTTAGGTGTCGGTGAACTTCCCTTGCAACCTAGCGGTTTTGAATGTTTCTCCAAGTCCTCTAGAAGTTTTCTTTTTCTCTCATGAGTACCCTGGAACTGAATGAGTGGCAAATGGCACAATTCTCTTGAAGATGGACTTCACCTAGGCAATAAACACAGTCTGTGTGTCCATCCATAACTGACATTTTCTGCCAGCATCTCGGGCACTTTTTAAACCCAGATTTTGCCTTTTCTTTCTCTGGAACGGACATACTTAGATAGTTTACAATTATTTGACCAAAAAAAACAAGATAAAGCTATTCATAAAGCAAAAAAGTTAGATTAACTATAAACATACACAAACACACTAAACTATTAAAGATGGTCTTATAGCAACTGTAGACCGTAATTAAACTAGCAATTATTCACATTTTCTAACTTAACCTCAGGGATAGGAAACACTTGAAGGAAAATAGGCTACAAGGCCCAAGAGCAACTTGCTTTATATTACAAAATAAAATTTAAGCTTAACGGCTGACTAAATGCAACTCTGAGAATCTCAGTAACTAAAGAAAACTAAAAACAACAAAAAGGTTTGTCAATAGGCTAATATATTGCTCTAATAGAAGCAAGAAAAACAATTATACTGACCTAAGCGAAGCTGAAGCCTCTGATCAGTTGCAGCGGCAAACTAGATCTGATGGAGGTTCGTAATGCATCATGGGTTAGGGATCTGGCCCGAGCGAAGCTGAAGCCTCAGATCAGTTGCGAGGCAAATTAGATCTTCGGGAGGTTCATAGTGCATCATGGGATAGGGATCTGGCCTCGAGCTGGCTTTAGACCTCGAGCTTTTGTAGTTGGCCGACTCGGAGCAGAGGATCGGCTCCAAACCCATCAGTAAGAATAAACGACGAGATAGAACAACTTCACATTATTACATTAATAGAGTTTCAAAATGTATTCAGAGAAGCAACCCAACATGGGAATGGTGAATGGAAATTTTGTCATTAGGGATGACTGCAAGTAGCAGTATAGAAAATAGACAAGAGGAGGATGGAGTTTACTGGGAAAAACTGATGCAGGAACCAAGGTACTGGGAGCAAATAGAGTGGCAATGATAACAGAATGGGGCGAGGATAAGAAAAAACTTATACTGCAGGTTTTATTTTATTGTATTTAATTGTTTTATTTGCGTTTGCTTTCTTAAGGGCAGCCACGGTGGTGCAGCGGTTAGTGTTGCTGCCTCACAGCAAGAGGTTCTCTGGTTCGATACTTGGCTGGGGTGCCTTCTGTGCGGAGTCTGCATGTCCTCCCTGTGGTCGTGTGGGTTTCTTCCGGGTGCTCCGGTTTCCTCCCACATCCCAAAGACATGCTGTAGGTGGATTGGACACACTAAATTGGCCATAGGCATGAGTACATGCATGTGTGTGCCTTCTGTGGAAGGTTGGGCGCCAGGCTGGCAACTCGACACCATAAAACTCCACTGCCAATCATGAGCAGACAGTGATCCACTGCGGCGACCTCTAACCGGGAAAAGCCGAAAGAAGAAGAAGATTTGTATTTGCTTTCTTGGGTACAGCAGGGATTCCACAGACTTTTTTCAATCGCAGCCTAGGAGCGGTGTCTGGTTAAGTGATTTGCTCAGTGTCACTTAGACAATGGAGGCTAAGGAAATCAAACCTTGCACTACTGGACCACAGGAAAAAACTCATTAACAGATACTTAATCCTGTAAGCCAAATGCCAGACCTTTAGCCAACTGTCAGGTTAGAGACTGCCATGCTTACCAGGGACTGATAAGAGTATAAGCAAACAGAAAGGTACAGAAGAATCATAAGTGAAAAACCTGCTTTTTTTAGATCTTTTAGTTGAATCTAGAACAGAAGCTGATATTTAAAAAGGAATAATTGGCAGGGCATACAAAATACTACACAATAGCTATAAGAATCAATCAGAGATGATAAGACTGGGAAGAGAGAGTGGAAAAGCGATTCATGAAAAAATAATTGGAAGACATATATATATATATGGCTCCAAATTCCAGAAGGTTTAAGATTTCTTTCTTGGAACTGTTTGGATAGGTATTGTTGGGTCTACCTGCCAACAGTGAAAGCTCAAAAGGCCGACAACGAGATCAATGACACCACAAACACAAAAGTACAAAAACACGAAAGTTCACATGCCCGACAAAGCACAATCCTGACAGTTAACACAACAAAACGAATTCGATGTTCTCCGAAAAACACACACACAACACAAGCACACCAAAAACATGATAAACCTAGACAAAACTTGCATACACAACTATCTATGCACTAACCTTAACCCTAACGTCCGTCACTATCGCACACTTACCCTAACCCTAAAGTCCGTCACTATCGCACACTTACCTTACCCGCACCCTAACCCTAAAGTCCATCACTATTGCACACTTAAAGAGTCACGCTCGTTTCGCATGTCGGTGTTTTTGGCGTCGGGAATTTCCGTTGTCAGTCTTCCAGTGTCAGTCATCTCGTTGTCATTGTTTTCGCTTGTTGGTCTTCTCAGGTAGACCCGTATTGTTATACCTCAAGCATACTTGAAACAGTGTTTCCTCAGGTAGATGGCAAATGTCAGAGGTGTGATGGGGAAGAAAGAGATAAATGGGAACGTGCTTTTTTGGTGTGTAATGAGTTGGCGGATCTTAATAATTCCCTATAGCGTACTCTTGTCAGAAATATGGGGGAGGAAATGGCTATAAACAAGGAAATTATTCTCATGAGCTGGGACACTGGAACTGAATTGCCTAGAAATATTAAGGCCTTATTAAATTTAATTCTATTGTCTGCCAAAAAAGCGGTTACTAGAAAATGGAAATTAAAACCTAATCCAACTGTATTTAAAGTACCATTGTAAAAGGAATGAATGAACTGGAAGTGGAATCTTAAAAAAAAAAAAAAAGGAAGGAGTAAACAGCATATAAATAAAAATGGGGAGCAATACATGCAGAATAATATTAAAGAGGAGGAATAAGGTTTAAGGGAAGGCAGTAATTGAGCAATTTATGTAATTTTGAATTGAATGATAGTTGTTATAAAGAAAGAAAATATATATGTTATTGTGTCTTTTCGGCTTTTCCCGGTTAGGGAGTCGCCACAGAGGAACTCCGGTCTGTTAATGATTGGCAGTAGATTTTTATGGTGCCGAGTTGCCAGCCTGATGCCCAACCTTCAGCGAAGGCATGCCCATTCCCACATGTCTTTCGGAGGCCACTCGACCATGGAGAGGACATGCAGACTCCACACAGAAGGCACTCCAGCAGAGAATCGAACAGGAGAACCTCTTGCTGTGAGGCAACAATGCTACTGCTGTACCAAAATGAAAACGTCAATATAGTTTGTTTTCTTTTCTCTCAATGCATGCGGGCCTATGTCTTAAGTGATAATTTAATAAAGGTGTTAAGAAAGAAGAATAGAGTTGGGGAAGTTCCCTGATGCCCTGACCAAATTCTACTCTACTAGCTTTGGTCTCCACTGAAAGGAGGCCACTAGACTAGTGGCAGTAACCATGTCAACCAAAGACAGACAGACAGATAAAAAAAAAAAAGAAGCAGTGCAAACTAATTTTCTATGCAGTGGTGATATGCTGCGGAGTATTGTCGAATCCTGATACTACTTCCTTTGTGTTCCTTTACCTCCTTTTGCTGAAAAAGCATCTTTTCAAAGCAGGGCTGTCAATGCTTGGAAAGCAGGACACTGCTGTTAGCTGCCCATTCATTCTGTTGCCATAGTGACAGACTAAATACGCCAATTACTTCATTCTACTTGCACTAACTACATTTCACACTGGCAGTGTGATGAGTACAATGTGACCAACACAATGGATGTAAAATATTTTCTATTCCTTTTTTCACTGTCATTACTGGACAGTTACAAAGGTCATAAGTGCCATGCACTTTGCAGAATGCACAAAAAAGGTACAAAATGTTTTTCCTCATGCAAAAAAGCACAGTCCAGAGATAAACGATTTTACTTAATTATTAGCAAAGTTGAGTCTGCATGTCCTTCTTTCATACAGATGGGTTTTCTTTATGTGCTCCAGTTTCCCCGCACATTCCAAAGACATGCAGTATGTAAACTGGCATTCTCTAACTTGCCCATGGGTGGGAGTGTAGTATGTGAGGGAAGGGAACGCACAGGCTCTGTAAAAGACTGGCACCCTGTCCATAATGATTTTAAACTGCCTCACACTCAGTGGCCGCTGGGATAACCTTCACTATCTGAGACCATGTAAAGGATAATGCCCATTGGTGGAAAAATGGATGGTTGGATGTCTTTTTCAATAGAGACCTACAGACTGGGTTAAAAAGTGAGGTAACCATGCTCCCATATCTCCTGGAATGACATATGTAACCCTCACAAGTATAAAACGGTTATTCTTAGATATCCAGGAAGCAGCATTCTTAAATCAGTGACCACACTATTTATTTGAGAAGCACACTTGTTCAATATGTACCATTGTACAAATCCAAGCCAGTATCACTTCTGACAGAGCAGCTAAAAGAAAAATGACACACTAAACATATTTTTAGTTATTCATATCTTGGCTATAGATGAAAAATAACAAGACATGTTCTCACCACATTATATGATTTCCTAGAAGTCACACCTTGATGCGTTTTGGTTGAGTTCTATTTCATCAACCAGAACTTGCATTTCTTTTTGCAAAGTCCTCCAAACTGAGGGAGGGCTGTACACCAGCCAACACAAGTCTTCATATAACATGCTTTTGCAAAAGCTCTCTCAGATAAGAATCATATCAATCTATCAACACCTTCATCTGTGAAATCAAAAACTCTGAAAATGTTTCACCAAAAGTACTTTCAGTAAAACTCAGAGTAAATCTATTTTTGTAGTGGGGCAAGCCCCCCCTTCCTGTATCCCCCTAGTGGGGGACACCACCTATTCAGCCCAAACAAATACACCTACGCCAATGTAGCCCAACAGTAGAGAAAATGGAATTCTACATTTTCAGCAAAACATTTTTGTTGTAATGGCAGTCTCCGAAACTGCTTTCGATCTGCCAACAGGCTCCCCTCAGTTCTGGATCCCACTGCTTCATCCATTAGCCACTAGTGAGTAATCACCTGCATGTCAAGAAAAATGTATATATGACAGTGCATGACAAAAAAGTGTATCCTCCTGAATGATATGCAAGAGAAACAGCAGTGGCTATTTGATGGAAGGACCAGTATTGGCCAATGACAGGAACATATTCCTAAGCCATCATGAATGGACCTCTAGTAGATCAACTAATATGCTGAAAACAAACTGGTTATATCTAACTACAAGGACCCATACTGATGGTTCACAGGGAGGGGTGAATCACAAGCTTTATCCCCAGGGTGGAACAAGTCAAAGAATTGTCCAAAGTTAGTGGATGAGTGACCAAATCCTTAAAAAAAAAAAAAAAAAAAGACTTCCACAGGAGACCTGGTTTTCATAGTCATGGCTGAGAGAAACATGCTGACTGATGGTAAGCTCCAAGGACCAAGTAGCTATTTTATAAATATATGCAACAGACAAATTCCTGAAGCAAGCAATGCAGGCCACCATTCCTCTACTGAAGTGGTCTTTTGACTGCAGCAACTGCCAATGCATGATTGGCCATCTAATAGCAAAAGATAATGCAGCTGGCAATCTATTCAGAAATGTCTGTCTAGCAGCCAAAAGCCCTTCGCTACTTCCCTGGAGTAAAGACGATAAACAACTGATCCATTTTCATACACCCATTCTCCAATTTCAGAGAGGTTCATAGGATTATAGGAGGTTACTAGGCTAATGGCCCTAGGGCCTCTACAAGTCTAGCCGTGTAAAACAACCTGTGCATCCTAATTGACCATAGTTAGATGGTTGTCATTTGCAGAGCAATTCTATAATTGGCAATGACTGCCCTATCTACGAAGGACATATGTGCCACCCCTGGGGTGAATTTACGGTTACCCGTCCAGCTGTCAAGGTTGTTCTCAAATAGGGTCATTGTGGAGCTCTGCTTCACATGAAGTGAGAGCTTATTCCAGAAGCGTGGCAATCTCTGTGAAACACATCTGTCTCTCGCACATTTTCTGCTAATGTCATAGGCTAGGTTGAGATCCCTGGAGCGAGTGATTCTTGTCCCATTTGATTTGCAGATGTGCAGCATTTCCATTAGGGCACAGTCAGAGACTGTTCTGCATGCCAGGCACAGGTCACCTCTCAGCAGCCTGTATGATACAGAAAACAGTGACAGGGTTTACAGTCTTTTCATGTAGGTCATGTTTTGGAGGCCCTGAATTCTCTTGGTTAGAAACCTCTGTAGTCTGTTCAGCTGCTGCATGTGTCTGATGAGGTACATATAAGAAGGAAGCATTATACTCAATTAGTGATCTGATAAGGGTCGAGTATAGCAGAGTTATGACCTCCTTAGTCGTGGATGTGATGCCCTTATTTATGATATGTGCAATATAGAAATATTTCCTTACCACTATGGGCACATGGTGATTGATGTTTACACTGTAATCAACTTGTGTTCTGCAGTCTCACACCACTGGGTTTGGGCTTAGAGGGGTGCTATCTGTATCATAATTAGCAGGGGCTACTTCTTTGCCAAAGGGAATAATGAGGCATTTTTTGCATTTAGTTTTATTCCATGGCTTTGGCACAAATTATTTATCTGTCTCAGTCCTTTCTGTAATATGTGGACATCGTTGTGGGACTCTCTGATTTTACCCAATTTACAGTTGTCTGCAAACTGGTAACCCACAGGTCATCTACTTTTGTCTAGACTTCAGAGAAATAGATTCCAAACACTGGAGGGCCCAGTACAGATCCTTATGGTACACCAATGTTGACTGGTCAACTGGTGGAGATGGACTCCTCAACTTTGACAGTGTGCGTTCTACTGGTGAGACAGCTGGCTACCCATCTAGTAACTTATGGGTTAATCCCCAGCTGAGAGAGTTTCTCAATGATTTCTGAATGGGGAATTGTGTCAAATGCCTTGGCTAAATCAAGATAGGTGGTATGTATAGCTTTCCCCTCATCCAAGGCTTTGGTGACATTCTCAAAGAAGTCCACAGGTATAATAGCCAAGATCTACCTTTGACAAAACCAAACTGGGTCTGGTCAAGAGTTTGATGGTTGCCTATGTCCTTGTTGATAAGGTCCATGATGATTCATTCCATGGCCTTGCAGATAAGGCTGGTCAGGCTAATGGGTCTACAGTTCCCAGGGTGGGTTGATTGACCCCCTTTGTACATGGGGATTATTGTTGCTGTTCTCCACTCTGCTGGCACAAAACTAGTCCTCAGACTGTGGTTAAACAGAGTGCCAAGGGGTTCTGCTAGGTCTTTTTTCATATTGTTTAGTAAGCAGCCTGGGATGTTATCTGGTCCCATACAGGATGTATTTTTGGCCTTGAAGGGAACTTGTATGACCTGTTCATTGGAGATGCTCTGTAGAGGATTGGTGTCCGGAATGTTATAGAGTGTGGTTGGTGAGGTCGGGGGTGTGTGTAAAATTATCACCAATTTGGTCAGCTACCAGGTTGGCAATTTCTTCAGGTTCAGTGTGAGTGGTGCCTTCCACTATAAATTCGGCACACAACTGGGCATTCCCTTTTATGTTTAGGACAAAGTGAAACAATGCCTTATGATTATCTTTAGGTAGGATTGCTAATTTAGTCTCGTAACTAGCTTTAGAGGACTTTTCAAGATTTATGATTTGCTTTTTTAAGCTGAGGAAGGTAATCTTCCATTGCTGAATATGTTCCTTCTTGTTGTTAGATATCAATTTCCTTCTTTTGTTTTACAACTTATTTATACTTGCAGTCCACTGAGGTTGCTTATTTTTCTGAAAGGACCTGGCTTTAGTCCTGTCAGGTACAGCTGAGTCAATACATTTAAGTGGTTATATAGGGCATTTGTGTACTCCTCTGCATAGGAGCCATTGTGGGCTGTGTTAGCAGGGGCTTTGAAAACATTTATGCCATTGTTTTGAAGGCGATAGTATGCTTTGGATAAAAGTTTAAATTTTATTTCTCCTATGGGGTGTCAGATGTGATCTTTACTTCAAACGAGACAAATTTATGGTCTGAATTAACCAGGGGGGGCAACACACTGGGAGTAGTACAGTGATGACCCTCCCCATGTTGGTGAGTACTATGAGTCATTACAGATGACCAACGTAAGTTTGACTTGCATATAAATAACTGTATTACAAAGACACACCAAAAACTGGGCCTTCTTTATCAGAACAAAAGGTTTCTCACTAACAAAGCAAAAGTAATCCTCTCTCATGCTTACCTCCTACCTAGTGTACTGCATAACTCTCAAATTCTCACAAATCTCAACTCCACACTCCTAGCTAAATTAATAGTCGACTTACAAAGTACAGTTTTGTACCTACCATAAATGTAGATGTCCGATAGATATGCAACTGCAGTCCTGACATATGGGGTTGTCCTGCTTCAGGCAGCCCTTCGGTCAGCCAGATTCCAAAGTCTGGGTCCGGGGTCGGCCGATGTCGCCTCCTCCCCGACGTCAGAGCGGCTGGAGTATAAAGGCATCAGCCGACGCCATCTTCTTCAGTGTTTCTTGCCCCAGATGCCAGGTGCCCTCCAAGGAAGGCTAAATTTTGTGAATGGATAAACAGACAAAACCAGACATGCACAACAGTAATAAACAGATACACCATAATATATATCCCCAGCTGATAGGTAAGGGGAGAAAGGACCCAAAAGGGGAAAAACAGAGGGGTAGGAGGGAGAGAAAACCTGACTGCAGTTGCATATCTATCGGACATCTACATTTATGGTAGGTACAAAACTGTACTATGTCCTTCAAGAATGCAACTGCAGTCCTGACATATGGGTTGAATACCATAGCCAAGCTGGGGGTGGTAGGACTAAACAAGAGATGGTGTAGCTAGAAGGCCGTGCAGGACTGCGAAAAGCAAAGCCTGCTCGGGATCTGGAGTATAATGGCAGGTTGTAGTGTTTGGTAAATGTATGCACGGAGCTCCATGTAGCAGCCTCTAGAATATCTTTTGTAGCCACTCCTCTTAGAAAAGCTGTGGATGTGGCCATAGCTCTGGTGGAGTGTGGTCTAATATTAGCTGGCACACTTTTTCCATGAAAAGAATAACAGAATCTGATGCAGTGTCCAATCCATTTTGAGATAGTTTGTTTGGTGACTGCTTTTCCTTGCACTCCAGCAGCATAGGCTACAAACAGTTGGTCAGACTTCCTGGTGGACTTTGTTCTGTCCAAGTAGTAGCGTAGTTGTCTGTGAATGTCTAATGTATGCAGCAGCTTTTCCCCTTTATTTTGAGGGTTAGGAAAGAAAGTAGGCAGGTGAATTGCTTGGTTTAGAGACACTCTGGATATCACCTTAGGCATGAATGAAGGATTGGTCCTAAGGGAAACTCTGTCCTGATGAAAGATGAGAAAAGGAGGAACTGCCATGAGGGCCTGTATCTCTGAGACTCTTCTTGCTGAGGTGACTGCCAACAAGAAAACCGTTTTCCAAGAGAGAAATTGCATTTCTGAAGATGCTGCTGGTTCAAAAGGAGGAAGAGTTAATTTTTCCAAGACGTAATTGAGGTCCCATGCAGGAATTGGCAGCTTCCTTGGAGGTTTGATATTCTTTATGCCTCTTAGAAGCTGTCTTAGCAAGGGATGCGAAAACACAGGTGGATCACAGTTGTAATGTGCTGAGATAGCTGAAGCGTAGATTTTGATGGAAGAGTATGAGGCCACTGTGAAACATTTCTGCCAAGTATTCTAATATCAGAGGTATGTTCATCAGTGATGCATCCTGGCCCTTGTTGACATTCCAGATGGTGAATCTCTTCCATTTGGCCGAATAGGTTTTTCTGGTGGAAGGTCTGCGTGCCTCCAGCAAAATTTCCTGAACTTTTTCGGAGAGGGAGTCATGGAACTCTCCAAGCTGTCAGCTTTAAGGTTTGCAGGTTCTGATGAACAGTCTTGTAACTGTGTTGAGTCAGAAGCAGAGGCCATTGAGGTAAGGGCCACAGTTTGGTGTGAGTTATGCTCAGTAGTAGTGGATACCAGTGTTGCCTTGGCCAGTCTGGAGCTATCAAGATTCCTCTTGGTTGTTCTGCCTTGATCTTCAGTAACACCTTGGCGAGCAAAGGTAGAGGAGGGAATGCATAAATTGTTACAGCATTCCAGCTGAAGGAAAGAGCATCCGTTCTCCAAGCTAGAGGATGGTGTATCCTTGTGCAGAACCTTTCCAGGTGATGATTGAGATGAGATGCAAAGAGGTCTATGTCTGGTCTTCCCCATGCGGATGCTATTTGTGAGAAAATGCGTGGGTGTAGCATCCATTCGTGTGGATCCAAGAAATTTCTGCTCAACCTGTCTGCCAGAACATTTTCCTTGCCCGGAACAAACTGGGATTGCAAGTGGATGCTCAGTTTCAGGGACTTTTCCCAAAGAGTCATTGTTAGTCTGCAGAGGGGGTAGGAATGAGTGCCCCCTTGTTTGTTTATGTACCACATGACAGTTGTGTTGTATGTCCTTATTAGCAGATAGGACGTGCTGGAGGGATAGATTTATCACCCAAAGACTCCCCATGCTGTGGAATAAAATCCCGGTCCATGTGAGGCAGAGCACCTCGCTGGCTCTGTTCAAGAGAAATCTTGACCGGTGGATGGGAGATCGTAGGTTTACCCCGGGAATCATCTCTGTGTCACTACTGGACAGAGGCAAAACAAACTAATGGGCACAGTATTTCTAACACACATAACTTTGGGCTAGGCTTATAAATGCCCTAGGGCAGTTAGCCTAGTATAAACCTATGAACCTTGCTGAAGAGATTTTCCAAAGGCTTCTATTGCATGTATCACTGCCAACATCTCTTTTTGATTTATGTGCTGATGCATCTCCATGGGAGTCCATTGCCCTTGAATGCATCTGCCGTCCATGTGCGCCCCCCATCCATGGTCTGAGGCGTTTGTTGTAATAGTTTGATTTGTTGGAGGCTTATTGAAAAGCATGCCTTCGTTTAAGTGACTTGCTTGAGCCCACCACAAAAATTCCCTTTGCAGGCATGGTATGAGTGGTATTATGTCTTCTAGGTTGTGGCTGTGTTGCGACCACAAGCTTTTTAGGTACCATTACAGCTTTCTCATGTGTAGTCTTGCCAGAGGGATTAGAAGAATGCAAGATGCCATGAACCCCAGGGCCTGCAGGGTCTTCCTTGCGGTCAGGTGGGTTAATTTTGCTAGGCCTTTGAAGTAAGCTGTTAAATGCTCTTGTTTCTCCTCTGTGAGGAAAGCCATTTGTAGCTGTGTGTCCAGTTTTGCTCCTAGAAAAATAATCTCTTGGGATGGCAGTAATCTTGATTTTTGAATGTTGACTGTGTATCCCAAAGCCTGCAGCAACTGAATGACGTAATCCAAGTGTTTTATCAAGGTCTGTTTGCTGTCTGCTTGTATTAGGCAGTCGTCCAGGTAAGGGTATATTTGAATCCCCTGGAGTCTGCAATGTGCCACTACTGATGCCAGGCATTTCGTGAATACTCTGGGCGCAGTAGACAAGTCAAACGGCAATGCTGAGAATTGACAGTGCTCTGTTCCTGCAAGAAATCTGAGGTACCTTCTGCAACTGTGTCTCATAGGGACATGCAGGTATGCCTCCTTGAGGTCCAGAGTAACCAGCCAAGACCCCTTGCCCAGCATGGGAAGAAGTTGCTGTAACGTCAGCATCTTGAATTTTGGCACAATGAGAAAAGTATTTAGAATGGACAAGTCCAATATAGGCCTCCATTGTTTTTCTTTTCTTGGAACAAGGAGCAGTCTTGAATAAAATCCCTGGCCTTGTTCCTGAGGAGGAACCTTCTCTATTGCTTTTATTTGTAACAGCTTTGAGACTTCTATGAGTGCCTCTGCCCTTTGATTTTGTGGCAGGTTTGGCATGCCTTGTCCTGTCAGTAAGGTATGGAAGTGGAACCTGTAACCTCTGTCTATTATGTCCAGAATCCAATTGTCCTTTGTTATAATGTGCCAGTTTTTTGAGAATAGAGATAATTTTCCGCCTAGAGGTGCTTTTCTTTGAGCCTTGGTAGGCGGAGTGAAAGGTAAGTCATTGTGATTGTCCTTGTGGTGCAGGTGAACTACCTGTGCCACTTCTCTGATTTTGTGGTTGCCATTGGCATCCCCTGTAGGAGCCTCGGTATTGCCCTCTACCTTGTGCATGCCTGTTCTTTCCCCTTTGAAACTTGTCAGAGTCTGGAAAGGACCAATTCTTTGAAGGCCAATTCCTGCTGAACCTTGGTGGCTGAACCTGGAGGAAATCCTTTACTGTCTGTACTGATTTTGCCTTCTTCCTCAATAGATTTCAACACATCCTGAGCATTAGCACCAAAAAGCTTCTGTTTATCCAGAGGTGCGTCCAGGAGCTTTACTTTAACATGATCTGGCAGTGGCTGTTCTTTCAACCAAGCATGTCTACGGATAACAGCCCCTGTCATAGCTGCCCTACATGAAGCCTCCAATGCATCATAACCACACTGTAGAAAATGATTACTAACCTGCTGAGTGTTATGCATCAAATCCTGCAATGCTTTTCTATCTACAGGCTCAGGAGAGACTATCTTTTTCTGTAAATCATCCAGTAAATAATCCTGGTACTGAAACATATGAAAAAGGCAGTTAAGTGACCTCATGGTAAGGGTGGTAGAGGTATAAACTTTTTTACCCCATCTCTCCAGGGACCTTGCTTCCCTGTCAGCTGGCCTTGACAGGAGCAGGAGGGTGAGAATCAGGGGAAGCACTGGAGTCGGAGAAAACATCATCCAGGACATCCAAAACTGGAGGGATAGCTAAAGGTCTGTGCTGGGGTAACTTAAGGAAGGTACATAGCCTTTTCCTAGAATCAGAAAATTCCTGACCCTGCCACTTAAAATGTTCCCTCATGGAATGGAGAACTTCACCAAAAGAAAAATCCTCTGGAGGAGAGGCAGAGGGAATAGATTCCTCAGCATCAGAGTCCTCATAGGCCTGGAAGGATTCTTCTTGGGTATCTGAATGCTCTGAATCCCCAGAGGCTTCATCTGAAGAGAGGTTGTCTGCCTGCTCAGTTCTAGGCCTTTTTTCTGCAGGTGGCTGAGAACCTCTGTCTGGGTGAGGCTGAGACCCCCTGATAATAGAGATTAGATCTGCAGCCAGAGACATGATTTGTCTGTCAGAAGAAGGGGCCTGAGAAGTAGGTTTAGGATGGGCCTTGGCCTGGCTGGTGGCCTTAGCACGTGCAAAGGCCTTGATTGACATGGATACAGGAGGCCTAGCTGCCCCACGTGCAGGGGTAACTTTGTCCACTGGAATGGTGTCGGGTAGATCCAGAACTTCGGTTTCTGGAGGAAAATCAACAACCGGCACCGGTGTAGCCTCCGAGACCGAGGGATGAGTTAACACGGTGTCGTCGGTCTGCAGCGGTTGAATTACCGCTTCCGAAGGGACCGAAGCACTCATGGAGGGCTTAGGCGTTATATCGGTGGAAGACGCGGGCCGAGGATGTCGGTCCCGGTCCTTTCGTTTTTTGGTAGTTTGTGCTGTCGGTTGTTCCGACGGCATGTTGTAAGCGTAGGATTCACCCAAAAAGTCTTCGGCAAACTCTGGCCGGCGCCTGAGAGTGCGCTTATTAAAGCAAGCACAGGCAGCACAGGCCGAGACGTCGTGGTCTGGGCCCAGGCAAGGGAGGCAGTAAGAATGGAAGTCCTTATGAGGTATTTGTTTACCACAAGACAAACAATTATTAACTTTCTCAATTTGTTCTGACATCGGCCGAGGCAAGAAAAAATGTTCCCCAACGGGGTACTTAGCTTTTAGATGACTTCGGTAACTGAAAACACAGGAGCTGACCGACCGGCACTTGCGAACTGCTTCTGCTTCGGGCACCGCATGGCAAGAAAGACTGAAGAAGATGGCGTCGGCTGATGCTTTTATACTCCAGCCGCTCTGACGTCGGGGAGGAGGCGACATCGGCCGACGCCGGACCCAGGCTTTGGAATCTGGCTGACCGAAGGGCTGCCTGAGGCAGGACAACCCCATATGTCAGGACTGCTGTTGCATTCTTGAAGGACATCAAGGTTGCTAGATTCGCTGCACACCAAACTGATAAATCTCACCATTGTCTTTCACTAAAACACTTAAACTGGCTGGAACTACCCCACCAGCTTCTTCTCTCTCAACTTCTGATAGCTCACTCAATCCTATACCAGAAATCCTACTGTCCCAGCCTATCTCCTCCCATCTCACAATATAACCCCACTAGGTCACTACGTAGCTCCGACCAAAACTAGCTACAAATTTATAAATCTAAGACTAAAATTGGATGTAACCTCTATAGCTACCATCCATCCTACTATATCATGGAACAAACTTAAAGATTTTAATCGAGTTAAAACAGCCACCAGAGAATACCTAAAAACTCACTGCTCTGGCCTCTGTACTCATCCTCCTTAAACCACCTTACTATTTCATAGACAGTCTACCAACTGCCCTTTATATACCTCTACTTTTATTTCATTACGTTACATTTTTTACTGGGGTCCAACCGGCGGGGTGAAAACATCCTGTACCCGCATTTTAGGCTCTGAATCTGGGCAATAACCTGACAGCAAAATCTAAAAGCTGTAACCTGGATAAACTGTCACTCATCTAATTCTTATTGTTCTCCTGACTCAAACTTTTGTGGCAATGACAACTGATGACATTCTTTGACAGTTTGTAATAATAAAAAAAAATGTTAAAATACTGCTGCTGTAAAATACTACAATTGTGTAATACTGAAACTTTTATTTTGTCTATTTCTGTTAAACATATTGTAATATTGTGGAGTTTTTCTCCCTGGGCCTCGGCTGAAAAAGGGATACCCAGACAAACCCAGTCAACAAATGTAAAATAAATAAATACTAGGTCAAGGACATTTGAGCTCCTTGTGAATGTGCAGTCCAACTGTTTCAGGGCATTTGAATTAAAGTCCAGGATCCTCAGAGCAATCGTGTTTCTGCTCACATAAGTCGCCCAATCAATGTACGGATAGTTGAAGTCTCCCATGACCAAGGTCCTTTGGCTGTCTATTGAGCGACTCTAGCAAGTCCAGGAATGTAGTGTGCTTTTCCTGGTTCACGATGGGGGACCCGTATCTAGCTATGAAATGGTAGCGTATTTACCTATAGTTATTTGGACCTAGAGTAGCTCAAGACAGTCTACCGCTTCACCAGTCTAGAGGTGTATTTGGATTTAATGAAAATGGATACACCTCCACCGTTGGTTCTTTCACACTCATTTTAGGGTCTGAATGAGTGAAAGGCATTGAAGCCTTGCACAGCCAGGGCACTCTCTGCGGCCTTCAACCAAGTCTCAGTGACTGCACACACATCAGCATCTTCCAAAGTGAGGAGTGCTTCCAGGGAGTGCAGTTTACTGTTTAGGCTCCTAGCATTACGCAGCATGACCCAGAGTCTCTAGTGGATTTGTTTTACAATGTAAGTTTTGTTTTGACATAGCCTAAAAAAGGCAGTATGGGGGAGGCAAGTATCTTTGCCATTATCCGAAAGCGTTGAGAAAACATGTGAAGGCCATCTCTAGCAAAGCATCGTAGTCTGTCGACCATGTCTTCCCAGGCTGACACATACTGGATCCCCTTGCAGTGACACCAGAAGCTAAGCCGATTATTATCTGAAGTACTGGTGCACAGGCAATATAAACCTACATAATGGAAACTTTCAAATCACCTTCAAAAACAGCATGGATCCATCCTGGTACAGATCCTATTCATGTTCCCTACACATTAGGGCCTGTGGATCAGAAAGAAAAGCATTTTCCAAAAGTTAGCTGTCGATGCTGCTGTGCTAGGGAAGCTCAAAATGCAAAAGTATGAACTGATGGCAAACAATACTTATTTTTCTATAAATATCCCCTGCATAATAATATTTTTCTATGTAAAATTAAAGGTTATTTTCTAATGAATATTTATTTTATTCTAGTTAGTAATTTACTTAGTACGAGTAATTTTATTAGTAGGAGTGCACAATTTTCATTCCAGTCTCAGACCTAATATTAACTAGCCGTGGCTGTATGTGCATTTCGTAATAATGGATTATCTTTTTTTTTTTTTTTTAACATTCATTTCTTGAAGTATCTCCCCTGTACTGGGCACTCCCATTTGACAATTGTTATTAAATACATCAATCAATAAATAATAATAAGTAAACAGAAATACTAAGGATGTACCAAATGGTCTCATGCTGTCACTTTCCAGAACATTTTTAAAGATGTACCCCAATGGTCCTGATGCTGTTAATTCTGAGTGACTGAATGAACTTTTTAACAAAGGTACTATGTTTGCTGAACATTAATGAAACTGGAACTTTGTTTTTATAGTACTTCAGTTAATCAGTTTTGACCACCCTGCCAGTCTTAAAATGATGATAATCCAGCCCGTTAAACTGCTAGTGTTACAACAGCTTTATCTACCTGGCTGCATCCTGTGCTTCAAGTAGCAATTTGTTTGCTACAACACAGTCTTTCATCCAGGCCTTGCATAACCATACGTATTCTGCAAGATCTCATAGAGCAATCAGGTTAATCAATCAACCAGGACTGAAACTGGAGTCATCGTTCCTAGCTCCCATATGCATGCATACTAGATCAGTCAACAGACACTTTTATTTCTTTATAAATGTGTTTACTTGGTGACTGATCTAAGTTCCCTTGAATCAGTAGTTCAATTACATACGAGTACTGGCCATTGAAAACTGAATGCCTCACAGACAAAGCAGGCTGCAATAAACTGATTATAGAGCATGAGACATCAGCAGTTGTTCAGCAGTCAAGATCCTAGTACACAGTAGAAGTCAGAAGGTTTATTAATGGAAAGAATTATTCACCCAGTGGTCATGTTTAAGATGAGCTATGACCTTGTAAAATTTGCAGACAAAAGACTGAAGATGGAAAGTATGCCTGTTAGATTAAAAAAAAATTAAGCACAGTTTTGTGCTAGCATACTTCTAAATACTAAACTGCCTATTGTAACAGAAAACTACTTCACTGTACAGGAGGTCAAGCAGTAGTTGTAATAAGTATAGCCACAGTTCACAAGCAACACAGTTCAGTTAAGAAGTTGTCTTTTAAAGAGAGGTGACAACTAAGTCATGTGTCAGTTGCACAAGTTCAACAACAAATGCCCAATATTTAGGAAAGTTACAAACAATATGTGACAAGCTCTCACACTGACAAGCAAGCAAATCATTCACTTGGCCATTTATACTAGTGTTCAGTAACAGAGTAAGAAGCTCAGTAAAGAACAGTGTTTTGATATACACAGTAGTAAAGCAGTAGAGATACAATCTTTCTGTAAGGCTGATTTATCAACACAGCTCTGGAGCACTTCAGGAATCCCTGATTCCACTGTGCCCATAATATGAGCACTCTGGAAAAAATTCCACACAAATGCAATCATGCCCCTTCCAACACCATGCTGTGGATTTTTTATTTTCTCCAGCTACGCGGATGTGACAAAAGACAGTTCACATTGGTACACTAGCAATCATTTGTCACAGCCTGCTAACAAATAACAGGGAAGCTACTAAAGAAGGGAAATGCGTGTGCTTTTTAAATTAACTACAATTTGATTATGTCAAGGACTTAGGACAGATGCAAAAATACAGAATATTTTAAAGCAGAGAGAGTGAGAAAGGAAGATGTAGAAGTTTCTTCTTTTCATTCCAGTTATCACTGCATCATATTCTAAATTCAATACCATCACAAATCCCGTTACTGAAAAGATTAATGCAATTTACATAAACATTATAAAAAAACATATAAACTTCCCATTAAGAAAGCAGCCATCTCCTTATTTGAAGAACAATGAAAGGGATGGGTTTTCAAACAGAAGCCTAGTATGAACCTATGAACCTATACCTCAGTGTCACTGCTCGACAGAGGCACAGCAAAATAATGGGCATAGTTTCTCCAAACTAAAGGGGTGGCGTAAAAAACTAAACTATAGGCTAGGCTTGTAATGCCCCTCGGCAGGAGCCTAGTATGAACCTATGAACCTATTTGTTACTGAACGGAATGCATGCTTTTTGCAGTTTATGCTACTAAATGTTATCATTTTGCAATGACACTTCTCTTGTTTTGTATGTTCTTAAACAATATGTTACCTGACGGGGTCGTACATAGGTATACTGATGCTTTTCTCCAGGATACTAGAGAAAATGGGATTATTTCTCAGCTGCCAGTGCCTACTGGAGCTCAATACATATAATAAACAAACAGATAAAAAATATTTCCATGATAACAACCTTAATTACTTTTTAGTGTGGCCAAGACTTTACTATGCATTTGTATGTTAACGTTACTGGAAATGTCAACTGAACTTGTGATCCATATTAGTATAGACACAATAAAAAGAAGAAAAATAAACACAATACAACTATTGGTACAAATGCATGAAATGCCTATGTGTACTTAATAATAAATCAGTACAGTACTTTACTTATTTATTTAATATCTATTTACCAGGAAAGTCAGAATGGGTAAAAGTTCCCATTTTCAGAGGCGGCCTGGGAAGAAATGTTCCAATTACATCAAATTCCACGGACAATGGTACTTAAAGAAAGGGAAAAATATTACAATGGATAATAATCTAATGAACATGGAAACCGCGGTGGTGCAGCTGTAACGCTGTCACCTCACAGCAAGAGATTCTCCCATTCGATTCTCAGATGGAGCACCTTGTGTGTGGAGTCTGTATGTCCTCCCCACGGTTAAGTATCATTAGAAAGACATGCGTGAATGGGTGTGCCTTCGTTGAAGGTTTGGCGTCGGGCTGGCACCTCGGCACCATAAAAAATGACTGTCAATCATTAGCAGACCGGAGTTCCGCTGTGGCTGCCCCTAACCAGGAAAGCCGAAAGAAAAACAACAACAACATAATAATCTAATGAACATACAATATAGTGAAAGTACAATGACAGCATAAAAAGTGGTTACATTGTAAACTTTTAAATCACACAATTTTTAAAATGTGAACATTATTTGAACAGTACACTGAAGCAAAATGTTAATATAAGAGCCGTATGGGAAGATAAATGTTTGTAGATCAGTAAGTTTGAGAGATGGAGAGACAGATGAAAAGGGACATGTCAATAACAGTATCAATGCTACAAAAATAATCATTTACTAATCCACATTACAGAAACAGGTTAGTGCAGATAAATTTAATGAATGCAATGATAGTCATTAGAATTAGGGAAATGCAATAAGAGTGCATTAGAATTAGGGAAATGAGAGAGCAGGTGCCTGTTGGCACAGCTTTAAAATATTCTGATTTTGCAGAACAACCCTTTTTGTATAATTTTTTGCACTGTCCCTCATAAAATGTTTGATTTTCTGGTAAAACTGCAGCCTGCATTTATCTCATAATTCCAGTCATCACAGTTTCATAGTTGTTGTTGTTGTTGTGCCTTTCGGCTTTTCCTGGTTAGGGATCACCACAGCAGAACTCCGGTCCTCTAATGATTGGTAGTTGATTTTTACGTGCTAAGTTACCAGCCCTGATGCACAACCTTCAACGAAGGTACGCCCATTCACGCATGTCTCCATGCAGAAGACGCTCTAGCTGAGAATCGAACTGGACAGCGTCTGACTGTGAGGTGACAACGCTACCGCAGCACCACCACCGCGGGTATTACAGTTTCATACTTACTGTTCAAAAATGTTTGCTGATGAGAAACTTGTTATTCTATTAATATTTTAAGTGAATTTCAATAATATTTAAAATTGTCCCTGGTGTTGGGTCTTTGCTCTCAATTATTTTTGTCTTTGTGTAGAATTCTTGAGCAAAGAAGTTGAAAAGTATACCTGTTATAACAAAAACTGAAGAAGCGTTTAGTTTTAGCATACTTCTGAATACTGAATTGCATGACACTGGCTGTTCCATGAAAATCCAAAGACGCTCCACTAAAAATCCAGTTATGAAAAGCTGGTGTACATTTACATTTAAACAACATAAACTTTTCCTCTGAATCTGCTTCAGCTTTAAAGCTATGTTTTTTCCTGCAAACACGATTCAAAACTTTTGAGCAAGTGAACAAAAACTCTGACTTCCTTAACAGCCACACAATATTCTCAACTGCCATTATTTTTGGTGACTGTGCACATTCAGAAATTTGATAAACTACTCTCTCTTACATTACTTTTACTATGGCTTATTGACTTTTTCGTTGTGACTGACTACACAAAACTGATAGGTGACAAGTTAAAACAACAATCAAGAAGCAATTACCAAAACACTGCTGGGGTGGGGAATCTTAACCAGGAAGCCTTAGCAAAATACTGTACAGTTCTGCAGAATGATGGCATGTATTACAACAACAGATGTTATAATAAACAAAGTTCAACTTCAAGAACTTAACAAAATGCAGTGGTCCTGTAACATCCTAGTGTTTACAGCAGCTTTTAAAGTTTGCAGCTAGGTTTATTGTTGAACTATAGTTATTTTGATTTGTGTCTATTACTTAGAAGGAACATAATTAAGGAGATATGTTTTCAGATGTAAATTTAGTAAAAAAAAAATGACTTGCTGCTTAGCAGTCCGCTGGCCTAGGACCTCTGAAATGACTTGTTTTCCGCAAGCTATGTATTTAGGTTCTGTCTCTACACATAAGGAAGTAATGTGCAACCTGTTGCAACAGGAACATACCTTTCAGCTGTCCAGAATTTTGCATAACATCCAGATTTTCCTCATATTTTTGGTTTGTTCCTCAAAATGTGTGGTTTTCTAGCAAATCACTGAGGATTGAAATTACTAAATAAAAACAGACATTCAAATCTCAGACTTCATTATCCTTTAGAAAATGCATGTTAATAGAAAACCTGGTTATCTGGCAATGTTAAAAGTTTATAAGAGCAAGATTTAAAATCCACCGCTGAATGAGCCCCTGTATTATTTTTGGCTTTGTCCAGAATTCTTGCTCCAAGAGGTTGAAAGGTACGAAGAGCAGAAGATGGAAAAGTGTGGGAGTGTCAGCTTGTGTGTGTGTGTGTGTGTGTGTGTGTGTGTGTGTGTGTGTGTGTGTGTGTGTGTGAAATTATAGGCTCACACTTCATTAAAACCAGGGCTGCAAGTAGTAGTCAGACAGGAAATCCAATATTGCAAAGAAAAGGCTAAGAAAGCCTCATACTGAAAAAATACTGAATGAAGCAGAAGTTATATTTTGTGATGAGAATATTTAATTTAAGGCTGCATCTTCAGCAACTATTAAGTTGGCAAATGAAGAAGTTCATTTAAAATACGAGTAGATGGGAATAGAGGAAGATCAGTCCCTGTTAAGAAGGAGTACAGGAACTCTGTCCTGTCTCCGCCTGTTCACTTTCACCAACAACGAAAAGAAGATAATGTTTTACTTTCTCAATCAGAGCACATGAGATAAGAACACAGCAATTAAAACACGAGAAAGCATGCACACTTACCAAAAGTCACGTTAGGAACTTGTGTTTATATCATGCAGAAGATACTACTGATAACTTCTTATGGCCAGATTAAAGTAAACACATTCATTTAGCAATGTTTAGCCACAGCTCACCACCCACCATTACTGTGACACCCTGCATCTCTCAACTTTTACCTCTATTGCTACAGACAAAGCAAAAATAATTATGGAAAAGGACTAAAACTAGGGACACTTTTTTTTAAATATGGTACTGTTAACTTTAAACTTCATAAAATAATCTCCAGTTTTGGGAGGGCTGGAGCAATGGAAACCATCTCTGCATGGATGCTGATGCAAAACAATGAAACCATTGCAGATTTTATCTACAATAAAGTGCCCATAGTGTTTCCAATGCAAGCAAATGATGAAAGCAGATAGGATGTTTGCCAGATCATGGTTTACAGTCCCATTACTTGGCCACTAAGTGCTACTAAAACCACATGCAATAGACTCTGTATAAAAACTACCATAAAAATGTGAATAATTGTTTAACATGTTCTAGTCTTTTTGTAACTGCAGTGTACTGTCCCCTTGTCTTTCACTATTTTCCCCCACTGTACCTAAAGTTACCTTTGAAAAAGCAACTCGTGTACATCTCTTCTTTCTTGTTCAGGGACCATACCTGTCAGCTGTCCAGATTTTTACAGAATGTCCAGATTTTTGACGCATACCTTTAGTCTGTTCCTTACAAAATGTGTGGTTTTCTGTATTTTTGTGGGAAATCATTGAGGATTGAATTCACTACATGGTGACAGTCATTTGAGTTTCAGACTTCATATCCTTCAGAAAATGGATGGTAACACAAGACCTTTTATTCTAGCAACTTTCTATGTTTATAACAGCAATATTTCAAATTTGTCCCTATTTTTGGGACTTTGTCCCCCCCCCCCCATTATTTTTTACTTTGTCTAGACTTTTTTGCCGACAGGTTGACAGCTATGTCATGGACTCAACCACCTTAAAGTGAGTGATAGAATAGCGGTTAATAGTGATATATTTTTTGCCCAGCAGTAACTACTCACACATTTGCAGATCACACTTCCTTAACTAAATCTGAAAACTAAAGTAGCAGTAGTACACCCCATTCTGCAGTGACTGGATTTTTTGGACTAGTTTCCTTTTGCAATAAGGAGTCAGAAATACCAGTGTGTTACTTCACTCTTAGAGAAGATGAAATCATTTACGGATATAATTAAAAGCAAAAATTCCAAAGGTCTTAGTACTGAGAACAGCCTGGAAACAGGTCTATAAACAAAAACACAAGACCAGTCAGAGCTTGTTTACATATCAGTATTTGCTTTCAGTGCACCTGACATCTACACACTTTAGAGGCATGAGCAAATTTTCTGTGAATAAGATAGTTATGAATAGGTGTCAGGTTCAGTTTTCTAGTTTCAGTCTGCCAAAACTCAGGTTACTGAAGACTGAATGTGTTTTGCACCTTTCTATTTGCTTTCTTTTCTCTCCTTGCAGAATGTTATTTTGCATCACTTTAGATGTTCTCGTATTAAAGAGTTAAACTATTTGAGATCACCTTTGTTTTTGAAGCACTTTACTAAAAACATGTTATACCCAGTCTGCAGAAGCTAAGGGAATTTAGCTTTTTTGAGCCTGCATATAATGAATGTACAGGGGCCTCAGAACGTGCATGACAACGTACACATGGAAACTTGGACTGGTTCTGGTTTTATAATATGACAAGCAAGGACATGAAAGTAAGTAACTTATGTAAAACCAAAGAAGCATAGAATTTGCTTTCCTTATGGGGCACAGCCCCTCAATATACACCTCAGATTATAAACATGATTTAACATTACATCACTACACGTCAGATTAAGGCAAAAATCCCTCAAACTGATGATCTGCTCTTTCCATCAAAACTGCTTTCCAGTTAGTTGCAACCTGGATAATCTAATGGAATCAACTCAGAATACATCTGCCCAGGAATATCAGGCACCACGGGGGCACAACATAGTTTATCTTCAAAAAGAACTCGCAACACTGTACAGGCTTGGAAACAGTTAAATTGAACCAAACAAATAATCATTTAGATACATATTATTAAAGACAGTTGTTGTGAATTTCGGCTTTTTAAAGACAGTGATGGGTAAAATAGAAGCCTTCCACTCTCATGCACAAGCCACAACAGAAATGTAGTACAGGTGGTTATTCAGTATTAGTACAAGAAGTGTTTTATTTGTCACAGACTCACATTCTTTTATCTAATTTAGTTAATTATTGAAGAACAATCAAATACAGTGTTGGTGTTATGACCTAGTAGGTGAAGCAACAAACTAAAAACCAAGCTTGGTACATTCACCTGAGAAATACACTTCTTTATGTTCATTACAGCTGATCAAAATTAGATTCTGCAGAAATCATTCACCAAACTTGCATTCTGTAAAGACACAAGATTTAATTCTGGTTTGATAAATTTGACTGAAATCAGATTAGGTTAAATTATTCACCAGATTACTTTTTGTAACCAAATGATGTCTCAGCCCTGATTCCACCCTTGCATGCTAAACTAAATACATTAGAACTCCAAGGAGGTAGCATCTCTTTGTGGTTACATCATTAAAAAAAGAGATGTTTTCAGTCAAGTACTGACAACACTTGCCAGGTAGGATTTTGAGAAACCCAGCACACGGAACTTGCTGAAAAGTATGTGCTCCTTTTTAATTCCGGTTGTCTGCCTGAATTGGGTGTGTTTGAATTAAGCTCCTAAATTTTCCTTAAGGTCAAGCACTTGTAGGCACAGTCCTGGTGCTACAGCATATCAAGTTAGTGTAAAAAAGTTTATATCAACTTTCATTGTTTTAGTTACAGCATATGGTGAGGTGGCACTAAGGTATCTAGAGTGAAGGTGGAGACTAAACAGAATTAACAGAAAATGCTAACACAACAAGATGAATACACTCAGGACACCCACAAAAGAATTAAACAATATAAGAAATCCTCACTTCTAGGGTATCCTTCACCTCTGTTAACTCCGATTCACCTGTATTATGTAAAATATGTTACTGACTATCACACTTTAAGCTGATCTTATATAAATTATCTGTATTGTTTGGAGCTTTTCTCCCTGGGCCTCTACGGAAAATGGGTCCTATGACCCAGTGGACTTTCCCGGTCAACAAATGTCAATAAATAAAACACTGAACATGGACAACCTACATACATTATATTTTTAGTCATTGTGGCTGCAGTTATTTTTCACTGCAACCAAATATGCAAATAAATTTTAATGCAGCAGCAGTGGGTAACTTTGAACATTCTTTATTTTGAACTACACAAAACACTGCTGTCTGTTATTAGTCAAAACCAAATATGTAACAAAAACAGCAAATGCTAATATACTTTAACTGGGACCCTATGGACAGAGAGACCATATAAATCACAGGACCTGCTGATGCATGATTTGGCTACTACTACAAAGCTGTTTGCAGGAATGCTTTCTTTAAAAACAAGGACATTTCTGGCACATTATCTGAATTTTTTAACATCACATAAGCTGTCCAAGGTATTCAACCATGTTATTAATTGACAACTATAAAGAAATACTTTAGCAAAATAAACATAAATACATATAAATACACATATCCCCAACAGGGTGACTCAAAGAAAAAAATCAAGACATTCACATAGTTATATGGCTATAAAAATACAAAGTCATATCTAAAAAGGTAAAAAATAAGGTTCAAAAATGTATAATGCAGACAGAAGTCCTACAC